>NC_068983.1:21479984-21485374 GCF_001194135.2 Octopus bimaculoides
AGATAGATAGATAGATAGATAGATAGATAGATAGATAGATAGATAGATAGATAGATAGAGAGGGACAGAGAGATATATGCATATACACACAATCACTCATACATATAGAGATAAAAAGAAGCACGCATTCATATATAGGAATAAACACACATATTTATATATGTACACACATATAGATGCATACATATGGACATACATACGTATGCATGTATATGTACGCATGCATATATTCATCCATCCATCCATCCATACATACATACATACATACGTACATACATACCTTCAAACATATACATATTCCAATCTATACATAAATGTGTGTGTATATGTATGTATATCGTGCAACCACTTCCCCCAACGTCCCGCCGTCCTTCCATTCCATTTTTGCTTTCAAGCAATATTAAGTAATTACATTTAAATGTTACAACGTCAAAGCTTTCCATAATAAACACAGAAACATCGCCGCTTTTCTATTTTTAGTTTCTATATTTAGAGCCATATCGTTCAGAAAACGATTGTTTCAAATCCTCTGCAACCTCTATCGAGTGCATTTCACCCACAACCAAAATGCTACGATGCACACATACTGACACACACACACGCACACACACACATACCACACTACCTCTTGACATTTTTCTCTACGCAGTGTCCCTCCTCTAACCACATTCCAATCAACATGCGCAATTCCTTCCCCAAGAGAACTGCAATACTCCGGAAGAACCTGTCTGGCCATGTATTTTCATTTATAATTAACCTTCCCTTCAGCTCTTCAAAAGTGAAAATAAAAAAATAGAAAAATCAATATTTATCTTATTAAAATCACCGAACACAACCTTACATTTTAGTTAAAAGCAAGAACATAAATAACTAAGCAAAAATTACGACGTACATATTGACTATGTTGGTAATGATTTTTTTCGTTTCGGTTTTAGATAATAAATTTCCACTACGACAACAAATAGTTGTTGAGTAACTTGCTTAACATATTATTTCCATTTCTAATTTAGGTTTTTCTTCTTTGTTTTCTCTTTACGTCGCATTACACGAATATATAGATAGACCATTTTGCATTTTGCATGTTCTTATATTCGTATGTAAGTACGGTTGGATAAAACAGAGATGTAGTTTAGTATTTTTGCCTGTTCTCGCATTCTCCTCATGAAGCAGAGTGCGTATTTCTTCTGTGAATTCAAACCTCTTCCTCAGTCAGATCACCAAACTAAAAAGCTGGCGGTGAAATCTTATGAAGAATTAAAGAGTTCTTCTCCAGCGTGGTCTTCAGTTATCAGAGTTTAGCTGTTCATAGAGGATTTCACGGGCATGATTCAAATATGCTCACATCTTATTCAAGCCATATGAGCTGAAGTCTGTTTGTTGTGAATTCAATGTTGCTGCTACCGGATCGACATAGGATTTCTTTGAAGGGAATTTTACATCGCCAGGACAATGAAATTATTCCCTTGGGGTACAGGTCATTGAACAATAGATAAATAAATAAAAAGGTAAAGTTACTTTCTTGAATAATGTTGACTCATAAGGACTAGTTTCCCGGTTTCATGGCGTATATATTATCCCCACCTGGACGGGACGCCGGTCCGTCGCAGGATTACTCATTTTCGCCAATTGAACTGACTGGAGCAACGTGAAATTAAATATTTTGCTCAAGAACACATCGCGAATCGAAATCACAATCTTACGATCATGAATCGAACACCTTAACCACTAAGCCACGTGTCTTCACAGGTTACTGATTGCTTCCAGGATCTTGATGTAGCGGTTGAGTGATGGTCATGTAGTTCTACTAGATTAGTGTTGACCTGGGTGTAAACAACAGCAGCAGCAGCAGCAGCAGCAGCAGCAGCAACAACAACAACAACAGGCAGTTCTCCATTTCCTAACCTCAGCAATGCTGGCAATAATCAATTCTTAGTGGGGCCGCTTGAGTAGTAATTATATTCGGTAGCAGGAGAGAAATAGAAAAATCTAATCAATAACAAACCTTAAAAAGTAGGATCCAACCGATGCAAGCAAGTTAAAGAGGTAGGAATTTCGTTTAATGGTGGGAGAAAATTGATGAATTCAGGAAAAATGTCGAAGTCCAAAGAAAAAAATATTGTTGGTTTTGAATAAATGTAAAGTTCGATGAAAGAATCTGTTCAATTTTTATTTCATTTAAGATATATTTGCATGTATAAACGCATGTGTGTGTAAATATGTATGCTTGAGTGTAGTTTCCTGTGCATGTATAAACATGTGGATATCGTTGGTGAAGATCGATTTTTTTTCTTTTATGTGTAGAACAAGCTACATCAATTATATGTAAAGGTACTTGCAAAAAAATATTGGCAAAGATGATTCTTCCGAACTACAAATATATTCCTTTCAATTTTCGTTTTTAGATCAAAACATTTGCCAAACTTACACCTGAAAGAAGTATAGAAAAACAGATAAAAGAAAAATGAAAAGAAAACGATAGTTTCTGAACGTTGAAAATATTTGTTTTAACATGAAACTTGTGACAGGATTTGATAAGCCAAAATGTTTAACACTCAGCAGATGGAAATATAAATATATATATATTATTATAGACCTAAGACCTAGAAGAAACTGAAAATTCAGGTTTCACTGCATGGATTGCATAATCATTCTCAAACATGCTAAACGCAGTCTCACGAGTGCTTGCGTCTCTAGGATGCTCAACCACTTATACACTAAATTAACAAGCGGGTAGTCCAGCTGATCGAGAAATTGCATGATCGTCACCGAAACTGATGGAGGAACTGTCTTCATGATGGAAACGAGGGTGTTGGTCTCTGTAACAATGATGGCTTGGAGTAAACAGCAGAAGCATCGTACATATAAACAAACACACGCATAAATATACACACACAGACACGCATACATATATAGACATACAGACAAACAGGCAGACAGACAGATAAACCTTTCTACTAAAGACACAAGACTTGAAATTTGGAGGAAGGTGCTAAGTCGATTACATAGACCCTAAGGTTCAACTGGTTCTTAATTTATCGAACCGAAATGTTGAATGATAAAATCGACCTCTGGAATCAGAGGATAAAAGCAGACGAAATGCCGCTAAGCATTTTTCCCCAACGCACTAACGTTCACTGCGTTGTTACTAATAATAGATGCATATACAATACTGACAATACTGGAATATGGCACATATGAGGGAGATAAACCTGACAGACCCACTGATGCTGAGAAGCCCCTCAGTCATGACTGACCATGGTATTGCACCTAGAAAGTTACCCTCTCAGGCACAATTCCGGGCAAGGTTGTTTATGAAAGACCAGCAATCGCCCATGCATACCGGCCTCCCCTCCCCACGCCACTGATGTTATCCAAGAGAAAGGCAAAGGCCGATACAGCTTGGCACCTGTGACGTTGCAACTCATTTCTACAGCTGAGTGAACTGGAGCAACGTGAAATAAAGTGTCTTGCTCAAGAATACAACACGCAGCTCGGTCCGGGATTCGAACTCATAACCTCACGATCGTAAGCTCGATGTTCTAACCACTGAGCCATGCGCCTTCACTGACAGACCCACTAACAACACACATAATACAAAGGATCTTGCTGTAATTATCCATTACATGACAACTGTCGAAGACTTAACTTTGTGTATCAATGTATTGTCCTTCACAAACAACAAAACTGAATCAAGGTTTATTATTGTGCCACTGTCGATTTTAAACGCCGATACATCGCCTATCTGCACTCTTTAAATCTGTAAACACAATAAATCTAGCGCACTAGCTAACTATATATATATATAATATTATTAGGGATAAAAATCCAAATTTACAAGTAAAAACTCAATTAAATTCAATTTATTAAAAATTAAAATTAAATTAAGTTTCCCAGTATATATATATATATATATATATATATATATATATGTACACCCTACAGAAAAACTGTGTACCATATAATAGTACTTGGTTAATCAGTTATACCGGTGTGTGATACGGGTTGCAAGCACCCTGTGTTGGTTATGCTTAAAAGAATGTATAAAAATCTAATTACATAATCCCAATACAACCATTTAACTAAATATTATTCTATAGCGACCACATATTTTAGCGACCACTTTTGATATTCTCATCTAATGTTCAAATGTTAAGATCCTTCTTTTTCTGCCCCTATGCTACTTCTATACCCACTTCTAACTATATTCATACGCTTCAGTGAGCTTACAATTTTAAATGTCGATTCCTTATTGTTACAATAAATAATTTCTTCATTTTGGCAGTTTTCACCAAACGCATTCATTTATAACTATATATTCGCATTGCCTCTCAGCCCTCAAGCATCTCACTCCTCCTCTACTTAGCACAACCCTTTCCTTCCCGCACACATCGCAACGAGCACCGCACCAAACTACTCTAGATAGTAGGTACGTCACCCTTAACCCAGCCTCGTGGCTAGCCTATCTAAATGGTAATTCTTATTTACTTGTCCCATATACTGTCGCTATTATACGTATGGTCTTCTTTACGCCATACGTTTCGAGCCTACGCTCTTCCACAGAAAGAAACAGGGAGATAAAATAAAGGATATGTAGTGGCTAGCGATATATGATGGTGAATGCCGGACAACAGACCTACATAAACACGCTCAGACACATATACATACACACACACACGCTCAGACACATATACATACACACACACACACACACACACACACACACACACACACATATATATATATATATATACATGTATGTGTATATATGTATATATGTAGATACCTGAACACACAGATATCTATATGTATATGTGTGTGCGCATGTATATATATGCCTGTATGTTTCTCTCTATTTGGGATGACAATTAGTACATTTGCACAGAAATACTATGCGAGGTTCATATTCTCCTGAGTTAGCCCTCACATCAACGGCCATTTTGCATATCGTGTCGTACGAGAACGATCGAAAAAATACCAAATTAACAAGGCCGATAAACCCTTAAAAGTGGTACCTCAACATTGCCGCATCTAATAACTTAGACCATTACAAAAAAATAATACGAAGAATGGAAGACAAATGTTTAGATAAGATTTGAACCATTGTACTACATATTGCTGTGTCATGCCTAATTAGATTTGTATTGAGTCAGCATGTCGTTCTCCTTGATATTCTTGTAACACAAGGTTGAACTCGTGTGAACTCAATTGTGATTTCGAATGATATGGTCGCCAGGCTGCTACTCAAGATTTTTTATATCTATTGTTTCATTCAACAAGAGATTCATTGATACGAAAATAAAACAAAGATTGTATTGAATACACTTTCAACAAATTATATACAGCTCCAACAACTAGATATAGAATATATACATATATGCATGCATATATAT
>NC_068983.1:21486073-21486908 GCF_001194135.2 Octopus bimaculoides
TATCAAACACTGTGTAGATATTTTCATATACAATGGATACGTTATATTCTTACTGCTTTATTTTTCGGTATTTTTCAGTTATCATCGTCGCTTAGAACGATGCACGCCGTATGTATTCTGTTGAAATATTTGTTTTCAAACGTGGAATGCTTTTCTTTTTGCTGCACCCTGTATACTCTCTCAATTCCCACCGCCGCTGGGAATTGTGCCACCGACGGTGGAAAAGTCTATCTCTTTAGCGGAGGAAGAAGAATCGTTGGTCTTCTTCTATAGAGGTGGGGAGATAGAAAAGGAGTTAAAAAAATATCCTAAGGGAGCAACCATGGCTTGCATGCGGGATCCCGAATGGCAATTCGCAGATAACTGTGGAGGCCTTAATGTGGGACACAGTGCAAGAGCTATATGATTACGGAGAAATATTTTACGTGGTGCCTGGCGACGCCGACACGCCACTCGAGGTATGCCTAGAGAGGGCGTGGGCATTGATAGTATTCGGACACAAGTGATGAGGAGGGTTATGCATGAAAGGCGAAAATGTTTCAGTGATAAATATCATGAACAATATGAACATTTGTAAGAGGCTTCTTGCCTCATATATGAGAACAATGATTTCGTGGATCAAGCAATCGGCGGGCGTAGCTGTTTCCCCCCATTTATTCATTATTATCACTTTCATTACACATACCATTATGTCTTTGTCCATCCCGCAGCTTCTTTATTGCTTCTTTCTTTTTTTTTCCCTTTTCTTCTATGTAAGGCCGTCATGGCCAATAAAATGAAATAAAGAAACCTGCTTCCCAACCACATGGTTCCGGGTTCTGTCCTACTGCATGGT
>NC_068983.1:21487827-21490061 GCF_001194135.2 Octopus bimaculoides
TATATATATACGGTTGTATGTATGTATGTATGTATGTATGTATGTATGTATGTATATGTGTGTGTGTCTGGCAGTCTATGTACGTTGAAGGCATTCATATACAATCTACGTGTCATTTCTCACCAAATTTAATTGAAATACAACTGAAAGTGTATTTTTGGTTTGCCAGCTCCTTATCAATGATCCATAAATATCTCCTTCGTCGTGTATCTTTCTTACTTCGTTCATATCAGTAGACAGCCAGCTTCCATAAGCTTTTGGTTCCAGACAATATCAAGTTGGTTCTGGTTTAATCCCATTATTTTGTTCATGTATTCATTTATTCATTTATTTTAGGATCTTTTATCCTTTATCTTTTACTTGTCTCAGTCATTATGTTACAGCCATGCTGGAGCACCGCCTTGAAGTTTTTTTCTTCTTTTGTTAGTTAAATGTATTGTCCCCAATACATCCTTTTTTAAAGCTTGGTGCTTATTCTATTGGTCTCTCTCTCGCTAAACCACCAAGTAACAATAATCTAAAGACGCCAACACTGGTTGTCAAGCGGCATTGGGGGTCAAACACGGACACAAACACTTACGTACATATACACACACAAACATACACACGCACACATATATATATAAACACATATAATTATATGTATATATATATATATATATATATATATGTATGTATGTATGTATATATATACATATGCATATATGGGTACAGGACGTCACCAGCAGTAAACATGAAATACGAAAAGAAACGAGTTCAATATGCAAACAACGAGAGATACAAATGGAAAACAGGACAAGTAATATAATGGGGGAACACGCACTGGCACAAACGGCATTGGTTTGTTTACGGCTCCGTAACATATCAATTCACCATTAGACACGATAGAACAAATACCAGACTTTCAAACAACAAGCACAAAGGTGCGTTCGTTCGAGGAAAACCCTTAAGGTGATGCTCCAGCCTGGCCGCAGTCTATTGACAGAAGTAAGTAAAAGACACTTGATAAACGATAACCCAGAACAACCTCCCCTGTTACTTAGCGTTTTGTATCTTTTATGGCAGTGCTAAGTAAAATTCCCTCAATGCTCATTGGATTAAGATCAGTGTTAGATTTTATTCCTTGGCTCTCTCCATGTTCATTAGATATCCTAATATTGTTACACATATCTTCTTGCTGGAAAACGTGATCAGGGTAGTAGTTCGTGATTATTTTCCTACTGCAAGCGTTTTTGTTGCAGTTATACGATTTAGGTGTTATATGATACCAACATAGATTTTAAGCCATGTCCGCGCCCTCCTAGTGAAGGAAAAAATATATCTGTATATGTATGCATGTATGTATGAACGCGTGTGTGTATGTATGCAGGTAAATGTGAATGTATATGAGTAGCTATGTATGTAGAGATGCGTGTACGGAGATAGCATATAGTTGGACATGTATGTATGTATGCATGTATGTATGTATGTATGTATGTATGTATGTATGTATGTATTATGTATGCGGAGGTACAGCTGTGTGGTATCAACTTTGCTTCCCAACCACATGGTTTTGGGTTCGGTACCACTGCGTGGCACCTTGGGCATATGATTCTGTTATAGCCTTGTGCTGACCAAAGCCTTTCGAGTGGATTTGTTAGAATGTAATTGAAAACTCACCATATGTATGCATGTGTTAATGTGTTTGTGTGTATGTGTGTGTATGTACTTCTATGTGTGTCTTTGTGCATCGTCAGTTCCCACACAAGTTCTCAACCGGTACTGGTTTGATTACATCCGCGTAACCTTTTTCTTACGATCCGTTTTGACCAACTACTAAGTACCAGACTCAAATGTAAAACTGAGGTTGATTTGTTTGACTATAATCCTTCAAAATGGTGGCCCAGCATGGTCGTAGTGCAATGACTAAAACAAGTACAAAATAACGATATTGGTCTCAACCATCTCTCTAGAGCCATGCTAGACACACACACTATACATACATGCATACATACATACACACACACTGACACATACATACATACGTACGTACATACATACAAAATGTGTGTGTGCGTATGTGTGTGTGTGTATGAGTCAGGCTGTATGCGCATGCGCATGCGTTTTAGTTGTGTATTGATTACAACGTTATTTTATTCCTACTCTGAGGGTGCAGGGAAAAGCTAATAATAATAACAATAATAATAATAATAATAATAATAATAATAATAATAATAATAATAATAATAATAATA
>NC_068983.1:21490704-21491236 GCF_001194135.2 Octopus bimaculoides
TGTATGTGACATACCTACAGAAGTAATTTCCTCTATATGTATGTGTAAATATAATTATGGCATAGATAGATAGGTAAGCTGACAGCCGATAGATAGATAGATAGATAGATAGATAGATAGATAGATAGATAGATAGATAGATAGATAGATAGATAGATAGATAGAAAATAAACTGACTGAAAAATATATTGAGGTCTAGTGAAAAATAGTGCTGCGAAATAAAATGACACATACACACATATACACACATATAAACACACACAAACACAGATATATACATATATACTCAGTCCCCCCATATCACTTATGTATATACATGTGTGCCTCTACATATATTTGTTTTGTTACACAACAAACAAAAACAAACGGTCTACAGACTTTTCAACGCACACACACACTCACATACAAGCGCGTTCGCACACAGACACATATACATACATACATATATATATACATACATACATACGCACTTATATACATACATTCATGCATACACACACACACACACACACACACACATATATATATATAT
>NC_068983.1:21492046-21492525 GCF_001194135.2 Octopus bimaculoides
TATATATATATATATATTACACATACCTGTATATATATATATATATATAGAGAGAGAGAGAGAGAGAGAGAGAGATGTATCACTTAGTGAAATGGAATACCAATACCATAGTTACGTTTCACAGTATAGTACAAAAGCAAGTTGGTAATGTAATTACTAAAATAGCTTTTGTATCATTTTACTTTTTCTATAAAATAATGTGTAGAAATGTTTTGGCTTGTGAGCTTTGGATTTTCAAAAGATTTGCAGTGTTGCTTCCAGCCCTCAACACCCCTTTATTTTACAGCATTACATTTTTTTTTATATTGTTGATCGATAATGATGGGAGAAAAAAAAAACTCATTAACTAGAAAGTTATTTTCATGAGCGAGAAAACATTGTAAATATGCATATAGATATATACACACATATATATATATGTGCAAAAAAAACATACATAAAGATATATATTATATCATATATATATATATATATATATA
>NC_068983.1:21492891-21496053 GCF_001194135.2 Octopus bimaculoides
CATACATTCATATATATATATATATATATATATGTATGTATGTATGTATGTATATAAATATATATGTATATTTATATATACACATGCATTTATAGGTATATGTGTACGCACCCATGTACGCGGGCGCGCGCGCACACAGACATACATAAATATATAGATGTGGAAGATATACAATACCGATTTCTAATTTTTTTAATGAAAGTTTAGAACATCGTTCAATTAATGTGGGAATATTTTCAGAACTGAAAAAGAAAAAAAAAGAAAAAAAAAACTATGTCTATAGCAAAGAAAAATGGTTATTTATTGTTTAAAATTATCGTAAACATCCTGGTTGGTGGTTAAAACTTTAAGTCTTAAAATTCTTGTCATGGGCTTCCTCTTTGACATATCTTTTTCATTTGTATCAATTGTCTGCCAAAAAATGTGATAAAACGTCTCCGATTATATTCGTCGTAAGCCGAAGCGACAAATCGAGAAAGAATTTTTTTTTCCCGTTGTTTCCAATCACTTTTGTCTTCTGATATTCAAATGTGCTCCGTAAAAATATATTTTGAAAATAATTTTGTCATGAACTCGGGAAGAGCTAACTGTATTTAAAATTCGTATATGAAAAAGTTTCAGGCAATTAATTATTAGGTAAGAATAAGAAATAAATATAAATGCTGTACAATGCAAAATTATATAATAATCTGAGCAATTAAATTCATTGAACGATGTGTCTTAGCATGTCCGAACTCCAGTGACTGAAATCACTAAAAATAATGAAAAGATACAAAATAATAGATCTGTTATTAGCCATGAGACTAATAAGGCTGCAGTCCAACTAAATGTGACACCCGTCTGCTGCAGGGTGTATTGCCAGGCTATTACAGCTGAGTGAACCGGTGCAACATCAAAATGAAGTATTTTGCTCAAGAAAATGACGCAGCGCCCGAATCACTAATCGAAACTACTATCTTATGATGGTGAGTGCACCACCACCTCTAACCACTTGGCCATATATCTTTAGAATATAAACTTAGGTAAACTAAACTAACCTTCAACTAGTGTCTCCAAGTCTATGCTTAATTTAATAGCAATTCCGGGTGGATGATATTTTTTATTCTAGCGTTGCTTTTTGGTATCGATTGCCGTAACCATTGTTATTGCTGGTGGTAATAATGGTAACAATATTTTATTTGTGCAAAAATCTTCGCGAATTGATTTTCTTAGTTATGACCCTTGTTCGATTTTGTTTTGTTTTGTTTAGTTTTTTTGTTCTAGGTTCCAAACACACTTGGAAGGTGTGTTGTCCTTTACTTGCTTGTATATCTTCACCAAATCTGAATGTTTCTACCACTGACTATGATATATATGTGAGAAGCGAGAAACTCTAGGAAGAGCTGAGCCTAAGGAGGTCTTCAGAGAAGAAGCCGAACCTTCTATGCAAGTGTTTCGACACTTAACTTCGTACACTCTAAGGGAACCCGGCCGAATCCATATCATAACTCCCGAATACCTCTGTGTTACCACATTTTGTGCTACTAACCGCATTGCAGCCTTTTTGGGGTAAATACTCGTATATAAAACGTTGGTAATAAATGTTGATGTATTCTCTGGCAAAGTATTGCGCTGAAAATAAACGCGGAAAAGCGCCAGTAATTTATACATACACGCATACATACATATATGCATACATACGTACGTACATACATACATACATACATACATACATGCACATGTACCAATCTTGAGATGTTAGGCTTCTCAAAACCAGAAGGGAGAAAGCTGATTTGAAGATTACAGATCCAAGCCATCACTGGAACTGTAATAATATGTAAAACTTACAAGTTTATCGAGCAAGGATATGCATAAGAATACATTCTTAATCAGAACAGACAAATCTGCACATGTACTGACTCCAAATACTGCACATGTACACACAGACACATTTACAAATCTTATATAACAATACATACAAATGTGCAGTTCTATATTTAAGAGATGAGGAATTATGTACATTATTTACATTTGACGGATATTTGTCCTTATATTGTTTGTTGTTAACACAACATTTCAGTTGATGAAGGCTAGAGTGTATATCAGTTGTGTTAACAACAAACAAGATGAGGAAAAATATCCGTCAAATGTAAATAATAAACATACAAATGTGGGTGTGTGGTAAGGAGTTTGCCTCCCAACCACATGGTTCCGGGTTCAGTCCGACTGCGTGGTGCCTTGGGCGAATACCTTCCACTATAGTATCAGGCCGACCAAAGACATGTGAGTGGATTTGGTACACGGAAACTAGAAGCTCGTCGTGTATATATAAATATATATACACACACATATATATATACATACATATCTATGTGTGTGTGTGTGTGTGTGTGTGTGTGTGTGTGTGTGTGTGTGTGTGTGTGTGTGTGTGTGTGTTTGTACCCCTGCCATCCCTTAATAACCGATGCTGCTGTGCTTATGTCCCCGTACATTGGCCGTTCGTCGAAAGAGACCGATAGAATATGTACTAGCCTTACAAAGAATAAGTCCTGGGGTCGATTTCTTCGACTCACATCATTTAAGGCGGTGCTCCAGCATGGCCGCAGTAAAATAACTGAAAAAAGTAAAAAAAAAAAGAGAAGAAAAAATAAAATATATATATATATATACTATTTAGATAAAGATAGCTATGGCTGGTTCATAGGGTTAGCCAGACGTTTTAAAACTAAGCGCTTTATGGACTCGAACCCCGGGTAACCTTTTAAGCAGGCGTAACAATCTTTATTTAAATACTCTACTGCTCTATAACTTAGACTCTGCTTCTCTTTCCGATTTATGATTTACTGACAATATATATGTGTGTGGGTGTGTATATACATACATACATATGTATCTACATATATGTACATGTGTATACTAGCACAAAAGAAACGTGCTCCAGGCTGTCTTACGTTAGTGTAACTATACACTGACCAAAGTGTCTTTCTTAATGTAAAATCCTTGAAGTAACATACATACATATATACATACATACATACATACATACATACGTACATACATACGTACATACATACATATATACATACATACATACATACATACGTACATACATACGTACATACATACATATATACATACATACACGCACAGAAACGCACACGTGCATATATGTATAATATATAT
>NC_068983.1:21496136-21497156 GCF_001194135.2 Octopus bimaculoides
TATATATATATATATACACGCACACACACACACACACACACACACATATACTTATATGTTTCTGTGTGTGTGTGTGTGTGTGAGTGAGAGAAAGAGAGAAATTGATAGATAGATAATACACACACATATACACACACATGTATACAAACACATACATACATGCTTTTGTGTGTGCGTATATGCGTGTGTGTGTGTGTGTATGTGTGCGTGCGTGTGCGTTAGCTAACTCTTAGACATTATTACTTGTGTTTCTAATTAGATACGTCTAAGTTGCTTAAACTTTTTTAGTTAAACACATGCTTTTAAAATGAAAGTATATTTTTCTCCCTGGAGTAAAACTGGAAAAAAATATATATAATATACAATATTTTAAGTAAACTTCAATGCTTTTATTACTTTACCTATTTTTTTCGAAAATTCTACTGAGATTTTCTTTAGTTCCTCGAATTTCTGCCAAATCAGCAACTGCAAGAGAAAGTGAATTCAATGAAATCTATAGTGGTAAGCACGAGTTGGGTTTTTGAAAAATGCGAAATTTACAACGAATGGAATAAGACGGGAAGTAGACGTTACAGTGAATGCTAACCATAGTTCGATTTGTTTAGAGGTCTGAAAGATGTGTTTAATCATATAAGATTGACAATAGAAGTACGTTTTTAAGAAGAAATATTCAGGCTGGTATTTGTTTCTAGTTACCGGCATTCATCGTGGAGGTGCAATGGCCCAGTGGTTAGGGCAGCGGACTCGCGGTCATAGGGTCGCGGTTTCGATTCCCAGACCGGGCGTTGTGAGTGTTTATTGAGCATAAACACCTAAAGCTCCACGAGGCTCCGGCAGTGGATAGTGGCGAACCCTGCTGTACTCTTCCACCACAACTTTCTCTCAATCTTACTTCCTGTTTATGTTGTTCCTGTAATTCAAAGGGTCAGCTTTGTCACACTGTGTCACGCTGAATATCCCCGAGAACTATGTTAAGGGTACACGTGTGTGTGGAGTGCTCAGCCACTTGCATGTTAATTT
>NC_068983.1:21498111-21499061 GCF_001194135.2 Octopus bimaculoides
AAAAAAAAAAAAAAAAGCAACTTTCAGTGAAGAAAACTTTTTGTGTCTCACTGTGCGAGAATTGTTGTTTTTGTGGGCGTATCTCGCCTCCAAAAAACTTGTGAAAATTTTGCTGCTGTGGCCCTGGATTACTGTTATTGGAATACCTTTACTGGAATACTTTTATTTTGGAGTACCTTTATTGGAATCCCTTTATTGGAATACCTATAGGTATTGCTGGTGGCCGGAATTGTGTTTCCTTGACTTAAACTGTCTTCCTTCCTTCCTTTTCTCTGCTCTGTCTTCTGTTCTTTTGTACTTAGTTTGTTTTTTGTGAACTTTTTTGTTGAACATTTTTTTTTGCAAGCATGGCAAAAGAGAGAAACACTGTCTTGGAGTGGGAACTGTGCCCACCCAAGCAGTGGTTGAAAGAATTGGAGGAAAGAACAGTGACGCTCCGGACCTACTCAAATGTGTTGGATGGCGTCATGGCTTTCCTCAAACTATTATTGAAAAGGAACTTACGTATGTTAATGCCAACTTTAAATATATTTCAAGGGGAGTCAAATATGCAACCGTGTGGTTGCTTTTTGACTCCCCGAGTGAAGGGCCCATTGAGGGCAAAGAAATTTTGTTGCTGCCCACATATTGTGGACAAAAAATAACGAGGGCTTGGGTCTGCGGGTTGCCGCCTGGAATAAAGCCCGAGTGGATAGAGGATTCTTTCCGCCGAGGTCTGGGTGGCACCGGAACCAAGCTCCTCAATGTAAAAATTTTGCCAGCAATTGGCTGGGAGGGGTCAAAAGCGGTGTTGACCCTTTGGTCCCAGTAGATTGCGTGTCTGGTGATTCCAGACTTTTTAAGGACGGCTCAGGCAAGGTATCCAGTGATTTTGGAGGGACGCCCTTCTAAATATCACAAGTGCCTTGAATCCGGCCATTTAAAAAAGAACTGTCCCAAGGGCCAAAGTA
>NC_068983.1:21499710-21500382 GCF_001194135.2 Octopus bimaculoides
TGTAAGGCCTTAATGGCCAATCTAATGAAATAAAGTAGCTTGCTTATCAACCACATGGTTCCGGGTTCAGTCCCACTGCGTGGCACCTTGGGTAAGTGTCTTCTACTATAGCCTAGGGCCACCGAAAGCCTTGTGAGTGGATTTGATAGACGGAAACTGAAAGAAGCCCGTCATATATATGTATATATATATATGTATATGTATGTGTGTTTGTGTGTCTGTGTTTGTCCCCCCAACATCGCTTGACAACTGATGCTGGTGTGTTTACGCCCCGTAACTTAGCAGTTCGGCAAAAGAGGCCGATAGAATAAGTACTAGGTTTCCCAAAAATTAGTCTTGGGGTTCATTTGCTCGACTAACGAGGGGTACTCCAGCATGGCCGCAGTCAAATGACTGAAACAAGTAAAAGAGTAAAAGAGTATGTGTGTATGTAAGTCTCTCTCTCTCTCCAAATATATATATATAATATATGCATAATAATACAAACACAGACACACAAACATACACACACACATATATATATATTTGTATGTATGTGTGTGTCTACCAAATCCATTCACAAGGCTTTGGTCGACCCGAAGCTATAGTGGAAGACACTTACCCAAGATGCCATGCAGTGGGAATGAAGCCGGAACCATGTGGTTGGTAAGCACGCTTCTTGCCACACAGCCA
>NC_068983.1:21500392-21502026 GCF_001194135.2 Octopus bimaculoides
TGATTCGATCAACGGAACAGCCTGTTCGTGAAATTAAAGTGCAAGTGGCTGGGCACTCCACAGACACGTGTACCCTTAACGTAGTTCTCGGAGATATTCAGTGTGACAAGGCTGGCCCTTTGAATTACAGGCACAACAGAAACAGGAAGTAAGAGTGACAGAAAGTTGTGGTGGAAGAGTACAGCAGGGTTCGCCACCATCCCCTGCCGGAGCCTCGTGGAGCTTTAGGTGCTTTCGCTCAATAAACACTCACAACGCCCGGTCTGGGAATCGGAACCGCGATCCTATGACCGCGAATCCACCGCCCTAATCACATGCATATATGGGTACAGCACGTTACCAACAGTAAGCAACATGAAATACGAAAACAAATGAGTTCAATACACATAAAACGAAATAAACAAATTGAAAACAGAACAAATAACATAAAGAACGACCCTTCATCAGTTGTCGGCTGTCTGTCTACTCCTCATTTCGAGCATATATATATATATATATATATACTCTTTTGCTAGTCTCAGTCCGTTTTCAGGGAAGAATTTTATATTTGAGGTGTTGACAGAATGGAGTTCAAAGATGGAATTTTAAAATGATTCCATCTTTAAATTCCATTCTGTCAACACCTCATATATTTCATTCTTCTTTGAAGACGGAAGCTGTTATTATCCAATGATGGAATCAATTTACAATCATTATGTTGGAATCGTAATATTCTTATTCAACCCCTTTCATTCATGATATTATTTGTATTCTGTGTAAGTCAGACCCTTTTATACGTAAGCATATCTACATTTTTGTATTAGATGTATTTAATACTTTTTTGTATATCGACTTGCCAAACTAGCTTGTCCTTATATTTACTCCTCTACCCTGCTCAAGTTTAAATCTTTTGAGCACTATGAAGTGTATTCTGTACAGAGAATACCTGTCTCTAATTTATAAACTGTGTGTGTGTGTGTGTGTGTGTGTGTTTGTGTATTTGTATCCGTGTCTTTGCACCCACCATCACTTGGGACCCAGAGTTGGTGTGTCTACGTTCCGGTAACTTAGCGATCCGGCGAAAGAGACCGTTAAAATAAGAGACAGGCTTAAAAATTTTAAAGAATATCCAGTGGTCGATTCATTCGACTTATATTTTTCAAGGCGGTGCTCCAGCATGGCTGCGGTTTAATGACTGAAACAAGTACTAATAATTGTTTTACACGAGAAGACTACGCCTAGCTGATATGAGAATCGAAATCACATCCTTGCAGGCGTGAGTGCAACACTTTAAACAACTAGACCACACGCCTTCGTATACGTGTCGTTTATGTGTGTCTATATACATACAGATGTGTATGTTTGTGCATAGCATGACCGCCGCTTTAAAATGAAACAATATAAAGATATATATATATATATATATATATATATATATTATATGTATGTATGCAATATATTTATATTTGTATATCCATGAGTTATTTTTGTAGAGATAATTTAATCAGGCATGCTAGTGATTTGTGAGTCCATTGTATAGTAATGTGTGTAATTATCGCTATGATTAATGATGTGCAGGTGTGTTAGACTAAAGGTGTAAGATATGGTAGTCACGAGAATCGATTTAACGAAGCCAAACGCATACGTTCAAACAT
>NC_068983.1:21502401-21503773 GCF_001194135.2 Octopus bimaculoides
ATATATATATATATATATATATATATATATAAATATATATATATATGAATACAAATATATATATATTCGCACACATCGCTCGTGCGTGCGTGCGTGTATACATGTATGAGCTTCTACCTGTATTTGTGTATAAATTTACGTAGCTATGTATGTATACAGTTCGAAATGTTTAATCGTTTGCAATGTGGTTCTTTCTTTCTTTCTTTTCTTTTTCTTCCTTTCTTTCTTCCTTCCTTTCTTTCTTTATTCATCTATTTATTTTTTCAAGTCTTCTAGACGAACACAACAAAAGCTATTCAAACTGAGAGAGGAAAACAAGAATGAATAAATAAATACATAAATAAATACATAAACGAAGAAATAAGCAAAAAACAAAATGTATTTATAGATGTGTTAGTATTGATTAAATTACATTCTATAACCCTCTCTGATAATCGATAACAAATAATAACAGTAAAAAGAGACTAACTCTAAGCAGAAGCAACAATTGTAGCAAAAACAACAGCTAGGACAACAATGGCTACGGCAACTACATCAACATCAATATCCATAAAGCATTCTAGACAACAATGATAAGCATAGACAATAATATGTACATACAGCAGAATTGCTCCGTCTTCTAAAAGACCGGAGAGGGTGGATGCTGTAAAATGTAAAGTTTTGTGTGTATTTCGTGAGTAAATTTTCTTGTGTTGTTTTTTTTTTTTTTTTATATATATATTTTAAATAATATAAAGATGTCTTTGTTGTGTTTTTTTTTGTTATTTTTCTCCTCTAATTCTTCGTCTCACGCTCTCGTCTTTTGTAACCGTAATATACATTACAATATTACACACGTACACATACACATACGCATACACACACACACATACACACGCATGCATACATACATACATACATGCGCATATATATAAATATATATATATATACATATATATAAATGTATGCATGCAAATATGTACGTACACACACACACGCATATATATGGGGGCATGTCTGTATTCATATACATATGCGCGCACACGTACACATACACACACACACATACACATATATGTATTTAAATGTATGTATGTACGTACATATATATATATATGGGGTATGTGTGTACACACACACACACACACATATATGAATATATATATTATTATGATTGACCGTTGACTGAACACTATTCAATTTTTTTTCTCCGTGTTTTTCTCCTTGTCTCCGTATTCTTTCTGTTGAAGAGCGTAGCTCGAAACGTCAAAGACTTTCCGTATTCCCGAGCGTCATACTAATATATCCTTTTGTTATTTACACCACCTGTCCTCGTCTGTTGTTATTATTTGTATATTCTCCCAATATATATATATATATATATATATATATA
>NC_068983.1:21503977-21508650 GCF_001194135.2 Octopus bimaculoides
ATTTTTACACCAGTTGCATTAAACACTCTCGAGATTCAGTTCTAAAAAGAATTAAATTATATGAAATAGCATTCCGTTCCGGTTTACGACACACATTTGTTTCGGTGCCTGACAACGTGTATATTTTCAAACGAGTGAATTTTAAACTCTTTACGTTCATGAAAACCATATTTCTATGTGTATATATATATATATATATATATATATATATATGTCTTGTTTTGTTACTTTATATGTTTGTAGGCGCAGGTGTGGCTGTGTGGTAAGAAACTTGCTTCCCAACCACATGGTTCCGGGCTCAGTCCCACTGCGTGACACCTCGGGAGAATGTCTTCTGCTATAGCGCTGGGCCGACTAAAGCCTTGTGAGTGGATTTGGTAGACAGAAAATGAAAGAAGCCCTTCGTACATATATATATATATATATATGTGTGTGTGTGTGTGTGTGTGTGTGTGTGTGTGTGTGTGTGTGTTTGGGTGTATCTTTGTGTCTGTGTTTGTCCCTTCACCATCGCTTGACAACCGATGTTTTTGCGTTTACGTCCCTGTAACTTAGTAGTTCGGCAAAAAAGAACGACAGATAATAAGTCCTGGGATTGATTTCTTCGACTAAAATAGCCCTTTAAGGTGATGCTCCAGCATGACCGCAATCAAATGACTGAAACAAATAAAAGAAGAATCCTATATACAAAAATAAGTATGTACATATTTTTTTCAATGAATATGCCTCCTTTTTATTTTAAGTGTTACTTGACTTCGTTATATGATTCAATAACTTTGTATGACTCAAATAAACGAACCTATGTTATAAAAATATTACTAGCAACATAATTGCTATATTTCCATCTTATCCGCGGAGATGAAAACATCTTTGATACAGCTGCCTCACATAATATCAATGCATTAGCGAGGTCTGGTTTTAAGAAAAAAATTATCACTTACTTTGATTTCACTCCAGATAAACCGTGAAGATAGTGATGTAGGAAAGTGTTGTGCTTCAACCCATATAACTAAATGATTCCTTACACTAACTGACGACCACTTCCCACGATCGCATAAATACCTTCATCTTTTATCTTCTATCGTTTACTAGTTTCGGTCATTAGACTGTGGTTAGACTGGGGCACCGCCTTGAATTTTACTTGAATTAATCGACCCCGGTACTTATTCTTTAAGGCCTAAAATTTATCCTATCGGTCTCTTTCAGCTAACCATCAACTTACGGGGACATAAACACACCAACACCGGTCGTCAAATGACGCTGGGGAATTCACGCATAGGTGTCATGCAGTGAAATTGAACCCGGAACCTTGTAGATTGGAAACAAACTTTTTATAGCCTAGCCACACCACAAAATATTTAATAGAAATCCAATAAAAGTTAGTTCTACTTGCCTACCCGGTATAGGATCACAAATATCTAGCCACAACAAATAAATTTTAGGAAGTTCTCCTCCACCTCAACCCCACCTACAGCAGTGGTACTACTGCAGATCCACCAGTAACCAGCCTCTTACAAAGCTAACTTGAGGCAGAGCTGGTATACAGAGTCGGCATTTCCGATGTTTTGGAACATCAAGACGTATAATAGTTTAACGAGAAACATCTTCAAGAATAAATTTGTACACCACAGGGCTTCGTCCAAAAGTAAATAGAACTCGACGTCACTAATTAGATTCGTGTGGTGCTTAAAGACTGCAGAGTGAGTCACTTACTTATGAAGTGGAACATTATAACCAAAATTTATAAGTATAGATTTTAAAATACAGAACTTGCCAGTGAACATTCTCAACATGAGAAGAAACTGTGTCTCCTTGACCACACAGAAATATTTCAAATTATAAGCCATCCCGTGTGTAGAGATGTGAAAGGTATGTGCTTATGAGTGTTTTCTATATTTGCGTATGTGAGTGAGTAGTTAATATGAACCGTTGCACTCTAGACATACAGGTGTATGTATACTAAATTCAAATGATAAATGTGATTGTTTTTAATTTAATTTCGCTTTTAATCTATAACCACACGACGTTATTGCTTTGTTTTTATATTATGTGTATGTTTATATGTGTTTTGTGTGTTTCACACTCTCTCTTCCTTTCCCTCTTTTCCTCTTCCTCCTCTCTCTCTCTCTCTCTCTCTCTCTCTCTCTCTCTCTCTCTCTCTCTCTCTTAACAGGTCATCGGTCTGGTGGCAACATTATAACGGATAGAAGCAAATAAGGGACTCACTAATTATCTCAAAAGTTTCTATCACAACCATTCGTATTTTAGATTATAAAAATATTTTACTGAGTTTTCTTGTCGTTGTTTTGTTGATCAAAACCATAAATGATAAATTAAGAAGTTGTTTTTCCACCATTTGTGTTAATACCTAATTTTCTGTACTTATGATAAACAAAACTGAAAATTACGTGTGGAAAGTTTTTCAGATATATATACACCAAACGTGTACTAAGGTGGAAGGTAGCTGACTTTATTAACAAGGAATGATTTTATTTTGTAGTCCCAAGGACAGCAATGATAGGTCGTTAATGCTTAATTTGGCTAAACATTCCTTTAAAATACAGAACTTGCCAGTGAACATTCTCAACATGAGAGAACGCAGAGTAGATATGGCGCAGTGTTTTGTTCACTGTTCTAACGACTCTACAAATTCGCTGCCATTCCGACTTTGTGCGAGAAATTATTATTTTTTTTATATTTCTACAGATATTGATTTCAAATTTTGGCGCAAAACCAGTAATTTCGAGGCAGGGGCTAAGTCGATTCCATCGACCCCGTTACTCAGCTGATACTTGTTTATTGACCCTCAAGGGATGGAAGGCAAAGTCAACCTCAGCGGAATTTGAACTCAGAACGTAAAGATGAACGAAATACCGCTAAGCATTTTTCTCGGCGTGCTAACAATTCTGCCAGCTCTCCGACTTATATATTTCTACTAATATTAAAATTTTCAGTTATGTTGAGTTTTTACAACGATTAGATCAGTAAGTCAATTATAAAGACGAGTTTAGGTACCGAAAAGATGTTGTGACCAATATGCCTGTGCTATATACTACGAGAGCGGCCACTATAATTTTGTTAAAACACGTTTTTAAAGTATTCATTTCTTGTTTTCTACTTGTTAACAGATTCGTCATATCTGCCATTTTCATCTTTCCAAAAAATACTTGTAATTCTCACCAAGCTGCATAGGTGCTATTGTTAGGCCCATTATTTTCGGTTTCCTTGGCATGATACAATTTTTTATTATTATTATTATTCGCTTTACCATCGTAAATGGTTATTTTAACTCATAAATTTTCATTCAAATGTTTGCAGAGTGTTGGTTAATTATGTCCAACAGCATGTTAATGTGGTTAATACATGGGTCACAGCTTCAAGTCGTTCATACACAGACACACAGACACACACGCACACACACACACACACACACGCACACACCAAAGAAAAACAAAGATGAAAATGAAATTTCAAGTAATACTTTCAACAAGCAATGATTTGTGAGCAGGTATGATAGTGAGCTTCACAAAAAAAAAGCAATATTAACAAGCATCCGCTTTGCTGAAAGCCATTTTGGTAATATATAATGTCAGAGTTAATTAGTTTGTTATAACTTCTCAGAAGTAAAGCTGTGTACCATGCCTTGATTACATTTTCTTTTTTAAACAGAATCTCAACTTCAGCTAATTTTAAATCATTGCTCAGTCACTCATGTGCTCTGCCATTAAATGTCCTCTGGTAGTCGCGACATATCACTGTGACATTCCTTTGAGTTTTTTCTTCGTATTATTTCTTCTTCAATCATATTCATTTAGCTCCATGTCATTCTTAGTTTAATAGACCTCTGTAGAAAGCCGTTACAGCCCTGCCTATCCTGTTTATTTTCAAATACAATATATAACTAGAGATAATAAATTAATCAGCGCGTCCTTTTAATTTAACTGCTACTTCTGGAAAGTCCAATGATGCCGTAAAAGCATCCTCCTTCTCTGTTTTTAATTTATTTTCATAACAGACAGCCGCTTTAACTCCATCAATTCATCGACAAAAAAAAAATAATTAAGTATTGAGTTCTATATTTTGCATACGTAAGTCTTCTTCTGACTAAGAACACACAAGAATGCATGCACATATTTGTGTGTGATTGTGATTGTGTACGCACACAAAACACAAACAGGGCTGATGCATTACGTGAGCAAATTGCGCAAGCGGATACTGCAAAACCAGTCGGACAGACAGACAGACAGATGGACTGACGGATGGGATGATGGACGGCGACAGACGGATCGACTGACGGGAGTCAGACAAACAGACGGATAGATGATAGAGAGAGAGGGGAGGGAGAAAGAGAGAGGGTGATACATCATTTTAACAAAGAAAGCGCTTACATACACAATGCAAATGCTTCTATTCAAAATGTTCGTGTCATTCTGTTTCCCCGGGAATTTTTTAGATGTTGTTTTGCTCTTTTATTCTTTCATTTGTTTCAGTAAATTGACTGTGGCCATACTGGAGCACAATCTTGAATTTTAGTCGAACAAATCGATACCATGACATATTCTATTAACCACTTATTGCTGAATCGCTAAAATACGGAGACTTAAACACACTTACATCGGCTGTCAAGCGTTGGTGGTAGGACACACACACACACACACACACACACACACACA
>NC_068983.1:21508835-21513709 GCF_001194135.2 Octopus bimaculoides
CACATATATATATATATATATATACACGCATAAACACGACGGGCATTTTTTGTTTTTAGTTTCCGTCTTCCATATCCACTCACAAGGTTATGGTCGGTCCGGAGTTATAGTAGAAGACACTTGCCCTATGTGCCGCCAAAAGGACTGAACCCAGGACCATGTAGTTGTGAAGCAGGCTTCTTACCGCATTGCTACGCTGTTATTGTGACTGTATCAAATAATTGTATATGTGTCCGTGTGTGTGTGTCTATGTGTGTGAACGTGTCCGTGTATGCGTGTGTGTCCGTGTGTGTGTGTCCGCGTGTGCGTATCCGTGTATGTGTACGGACGTATCCGTGTATGTGTCTGTGTGTGAACGTGTCCGTGCGTGTCCGTGTGTGTGTGTGTGTGTGTGTGTGTGTTTGCAGAATAATGAATAGAATGAGAAATAAGGAAAGCTTCTAGCAATGCAGTAGGTTTTTGAAACCTTTATAATTCCGGGCGCAAAGGCCCGTCTTCAGAAGAATACATTCAAAGAAATGAACGTTTATATACATCATACCATTTTGGATAGCCGGCCAAATTTTGTCTATTTTCAAGGGAGGCCGCTGCTAGTTACTTTTGAAGTCTTCTATGAACAGTCAGATGTCAGTTAACTTGGAAAGAAACTATGTAGTTATTAAGAACCATTGAAATTTATGCATGCAAGATTTCACATCTCTAGCATCACTTCTTCTTAGTCAGCTTATGAACCACTCAGTCTATCCTCGTATACACGTATACGTACACGCACATACACAAACACACACACACATATATATGTATGTGTGTATGTATGTATGTATGAATGTAGTCATGTATGTATGTTTGTATGTATATGAATATTCCACATTTTTCTCATGTAGTGAAGAAGTAATGTCCTTGATGTTTGGCGTGCCTCTCTTATTCATATGTTTTATGTAATAAATGTTCATCGTAAAGTTTGACACAATATATAAAAAAAGGGGGGGGGTAGGAAGGAAATAGCTGCAATTCTGAAGACAAAGGCTTTGGCGAAGTGTCTGATACAGCATTTCAAGTGTGAGAAACAAAAGGACTACGAAAAGAGAAGTGTTTGGTTCGGATGACCTCCTCGCACTTACTTATTCATAGAAGCGGCATCCGTTGTCGTAACGATAAAAACAAAAATATAAGAGAGACAGTAGAATACAGCAAGTTGGTCTTCAAGTTATCGTAATGTGTTAGTGTGTTAGCTTGATGTCTGAAATATTTATCAATACATATTTTGAATTGTGTACTTGTGTAAGGTATGTTGAGATACAGATCAAAGAGAAATGTTTTAGTCATTTGCTTTTAGCCGAATCAAAAAGGAAATTAGAAAGGAAACACATTTATTGCCAAAAGTAGTATTAAGCTGAGAATTCACTGAGTTCTGACTTCCATTGACATACATACAGACATACATATATACATACTTACAAGCAGACATGCACGCATACATATTGTTAGAGTAAATGTTTTACTGCTGAAAAGTATCCAATGCGTACAATCAGGTTTATCATTACTAGAAATCAGTTGACTCTCGTTTTCTGACTCGGAGATTCGCGCGTATATAGAATTATTCGTAAATGGTATATTTAATGGAACGAGTAATATGTTGAGATCGGCTAGGGTCAATTCTCATTAGCCATGGCCGGTGAGAAGGTCCAATATGTAATGAAACAGAAATATTACGGATGGTAGTGAGTTTGCAATAGTATAAAGGAAAATTCGCGGTCTAGACTTGTTTTCATCAAAAGGCAGCTCCGTAGATTTTCTAGCATATGGAAAATATGCAAACTAAATTGTCTCCGATGATGACAGCCTCACAATATCTCAGATCTTTGACTATGTGACAACGCTGACTCGTTCACTATTTCGAACTTCTCAGTATGAAATAGCTGGTACTTTTGATCTCTATTGAAAGAGGGAGCGACTCGATCGAAAACATTCCTTGATGCTCGACTTGTCCACGAACTTGCTATCGTAAGGTAAATACCCTAACCACTAAGCCACACGCCTTCACATACATACACACATACACAACACACATATGTATATATATATATACATATACAGTCTATTAAAGTCTGTCATACCGGCCATGACGAAGGGAAATAGCCCTGAAACTCGAGTCGCCTTTATATATATATATTTATATTTATATATTTATATATTTGATCCTTTATATTGAACACTCAATATTTCATCTACATTCAATACTTTCTTTCATGGTGCCATCCATTTTTATTTTATTTTATTTTATATTGTATATTGTATATCATATTATATATTGTATATTCCATATTCTATACCCCACATTAGTTCTGCAGAAATATAAATAAAACATAAAAAACAGACAGTGTTGGAACTCTTTTAAGCAAAATAATATATTCCTCTATACACAATCATACAAAAAACCCCCACCTTTTTTGTATTTATTTTTACTCGCATATATATATATATATATATATATACACACAGCGAAATTAAAAGATGAGATCGTTAATATCACATGGTTAGAAAGGGATCAAACACAAGCTTTTAGAAAAATGTCGAATTGTAGTATCATCTGTCTTACAATGAATCGTCATATAATTCGGCATCATACTTCAATATTTCGAGCTGCCGACACATGCTCAAATCTCTTTTGTGAATCCTAAAGCAAACTCTTCTGACACATAATGAATAGTAATTGACTTTAGAGAGCTCTTGATTAACTGAACGCGAGCCGAGTGAAGTTTAAACTCTACGGTTTCTATCAGTCATTTCCTTCCAGTCTGCTAAAGTGAAAACTTGACAGGAAATACTCTTGAACGAAATCTGGATATCTAACAGGCCTGACATAGGACAAACAAATATAGACGCATACATGTACATACATACATGCATACATATATAAATATGTAAACTTTAGATTAGTTAAAATGTTTGTACTTCGGTACTTCCCATTGGCACTGGCTAAAGAGCAAGAAACGCATCTGGGAATCCGATAGAGGGCAGCACTTGGCAGATATGGTGTTTTTACAACTGTTACCATAAGGGGGAATTTCTTTTCCACGGTAACTACAGTTAATTTGCTTTTGGAAGTTGAAATATGTCACAAACATATTTTAACTAACCTAAAGTTCGCTTGGCGCTGGTATTGCTGAACACACACACACACACACACTCTCTCTCTTTCTCTCTCTCTCTCTCTCTCTCTCTCTCTCTCTCTCTCTCTCTCTCTCTCTCTCTCTCTCTCTCTCTCTCTCTCTCTCTCTATCTCTATCTATCTCTCTCTCTCTCTCTCTCACATACACATGTATGTATGTAATCTTATTTATAAGATTATATAAATGTAATAACTGTGTGTACATAATGTATTTATGTTGTTCATTCCCAGTTTAAAAAGGTGACCATAGTTTGAAATGAAGTGAAGGTAACTGTTGCTGTCGAAGAAGAGAAAGAACGGGAAGAGAGTTGTGGTACAGAATTTGAATGCTGAATGTTGGTTGAAAGTCGATAATAGATTTTTGTAAATATTTGGTTGGCCAATGAAGAGAACTATCAGTTTTTCTTTAATGTATAGTTTTTTGTTGTTTTTATAGCTTTGATAAGTACTTTAGCTGTGGTGAGCAGACAACATAATAGAGTTTAATAGAGCGAGCGAAAGCAGGAACACATAACAACTGGAATTAATTAGATCTTGCTCTACTACGTAAACATGTTTTATATTATTATGATAAATTTGAGTTCTATGCAGTCAGAAAACTGAAACAAACTAAATTTTAGCTAAGGATTTTTTTTTTATTCCTTTTTATATCTTTTATTTTTATACAAAAATAAACTAGAATGTTCTGCCAGCAAATAGAGGTGCGGAATTCAAATAGGATGATCGAAGGAAAACAAATTATTTAATCATTTCAGATTTTCACAATTTCTGACCATGAAATAACATGAAATATAAAGCGCAAATAATACAGGAATCGTTGAGATACTGCACACCGCAGTAAGGCTATGAATCTACTGTGACATGCAGCTTAACCAACTGAATACTGGCAGTTAAGAATCCTGTAAATCTTCACAATTGTTGATCTCAAGTTGCAAGTACTTTATTGAAGTACCTCTCTTTTACAAGGTACCTAACCTAAGACAATAACAAGAGGTTCTACGTTGTCATTCATTGATTCTTCAAGCAATAGCAGCCAAATATCTCTAGCATTACTACCTAGCTTCGCAAAAGAAGAAACTATCGTGTAATATAGTCCATGACTTAAAAAAAAAGACGAGATATTCAACTATGGAGCTCCTTTATTCAAAGGTCTGCTCGATCGTAGCTGAACAGGGGTTACACCGAGTTAGATCATGCATCACTATGTTTTTTGGTTTTTTATTTTTTTTCGAAAACCTTTAGTGCAGCTGAAGTCGCTGTTCAACAAAAAACGTTTACGTACATCTCAAGAGATGATGTTTTGGGGTATTTAGTTATACCCCATTTGATCAGCACCTTCCATTTTGATGATGTTAATACAGTTAATGATCAGAGTGAAGTTCAATATGCTGGGTTCCAGGAGGGAAATGTGAAGAGGAGGGTAAATCTACACGACTATTATTCTAGGTATAAAATTTTGGAGAAGTATCTGGTTAGAGACTTGCTATCTTAATCATAAGATCTGAACCGTAGATACTCTTTTACTTGTTTCAGTCATTTGACTGCGGCCATGCTGGAGCACCGACTTTATAGTCGACCAAATCGACCCCAGAGCTTCTTCTTTGTAAGCCTAGTACTTATTCTATCAGTGCCTTTTGTCGAACCGCCAAGTTATGGGGACGCAAACACACCAGCATTGGTTGTCAAGCGATGCTGAGTGGGG
>NC_068983.1:21513845-21515349 GCF_001194135.2 Octopus bimaculoides
ATATATATATATATATATATACATATGCAACGTGCTTCTTCCAGCTTCCGTCTACCAAATCCATTCACAAAGCTTGGGTAGGCCCGAGGCTATAGTAGAAGACACTTGCCCAAGGTGCCACGCAGTGAAACTGAACCTGGGACCACGTGGCTGGTAAGCAAACTACTTACCACACACCCACTCCTGTAATGATTTTCTTTTACTTCTTTTGGGGAAGTGTCATATATTTTAGTCAAGAGTGAAGTGAGTATCCATAATCTTTCACAAGACTCCGAGTGACAGAAAGAACTGAAGTGACTGGCGACAGTTTTAAGTGAAACGTTGTAATTTCACTGAATGAATACTCTCTAAACGGTTTCTCAAATCTCCAACCTGTTTCTTTAATAAACAATAAACCATAGCGTTGACATTTAATGTAGTAGATGATGTTTTGTGGTGGTGAAGGTGAGATCTGTAGTGATATGAAAATATCATACAATTTTGGAATAATTCTTCTCTTTTATATTTGGGTCAGATTCATATGGTAACGTTCTATTCTCTTTCAACACTATGTATTCACAACTGCTACATATATCGCGGAAAGCTTCAGCTAACCCCTACTTAAGCATGATCAAGACACAGCTGAAACTTCCAGAGATGCGATAAATTCCTTTAAAATGTTGGCGAACCTTCAGGACTTCTCGTGTCAACTATTGCCAAAATTTCCTTGTAAACGTTAAGAGTCCGTCACGATCAAAACTACTTCAGCCTTCATCAATTGTTGCTAACCGCCATAAATTTCATCAAATAGGAACACACAAATTTGGATCCTATTTCTGTACCTAAACCGCTACTGCTGCTATAGCAAATGCTATTCGTCAAAGATGCACTCATCAGCAGACGACAAACACAAGTTCACTGACATGTAGTTTCTTCATTGTACTAATTCTCTTAATTCAACAACCCTTTTTCTCCTTCTCAGGACCAATCATCTCTCCATTATCTTTTTTCTCCTCTTGCTGTCATCTAAACGGTTTCCACCCCTTCTTCTTTCTTCCAACCACCAAACATTTTGCATTGACCATTCCTGCCAGATTGACAACCTTTAGTAATTTCTTTCTACTCTAACTACGTACCCCAACGACTGCTCAGTTTGCACTTCAACTGAATCGATCTAATCATACTGCCACAAATTCCATCTCAGTGAATAGATATTCTTGTTGGTAATGTTGTTATTGTTGCTGTTGCTGTTGTTGTTGTTGTTGTTATTATTATTATTATTGTTATTATTATTATTATTATTATTCAGTAGTTTTATTTTCATAGCGTGCTTTCACTTCACTACCGGGCGCAGCTCTATGTGCCTTGGGTATGTGCTGTGGTTTGCTGTGATGCTTTTATGATCACTGTTATTATTATTATTATTATTATTATTATTATTATTATTATTATTGGACAAAACACTCAGTGATGGTGGTGTATAACGAAGGTTATATATATATATATATATATATATATATATATA
>NC_068983.1:21515600-21517556 GCF_001194135.2 Octopus bimaculoides
GTGTGTGTGTGTGTGTGTGTGTGTGTGTGTGTGTGTGTGTGTGTGTGTGTGTGTGTGTGTGACAGAAGCCTACTAGTGCGCTCATAAGATCTACGAACATTAATGCAAAAATTGCCTGAAGAAGCATACATGTCGAATTAATGGACTCCCCTAGGGTCTATGGATATTATAAATAATGTTTAATAACATCGTATGGATGTGGTGAGGTAGTCCAATAAAAAGACATGTCATGTCGAAACATATGTAGCAATGCACTAATAGAAATATACAATATTTCATCCGTGAGATATATATATATATATATATATATATATATAAACAAACGAATGAATTATAAAGAATTCCTACAATCGTTTCATTAATAGATTTTATTGGACAGCAACAGCATTTAGGTGGGTATGTATGAAGTACTGCATCTATATGATACTGCAAAACACAACAGAGAACTTCAGAACCTCTCAAATCATCAGGCTGTCCGTTTTGCATCAGAGTATATATCGATGTGCCGCTGGATGGCATAGCCCAGAGACATACTGTTCTCCGTCGTTTATTTTCATTATTATTTTACACTACGCTGAATTTCTTTACAGCTTCGGACACTCTTGAAGTTGCTGGTTACCGATCGTTGGTATACCCCCTTCATTTTCTACCTGATGATTTGTGTTTTACCGTATGGCCATTGATGTGGGTGTGCTTCCCTTTTATACGGCCGATCTTAATTGAAAGTTTTTATATATACATGTGCATGTGTGAGTGTGTGCGTGTGTGTGTATAACAAGACTCAATTAAGATAGTTTTACACATATATATGTGTGTGCTTGTGTGTGTGTGTGTGTGTGTGTGTGTGTGTGTGTGTGTGTGTGTGTGTGTAAATAAAAATAAAAATAAAAAATATAAAAAAGGGTTTTGTATGATCGTGTATAGAGGAATATATTATTTAAAAGAGTTCCAACTCGGTCTGTTTTTATGTTTAATTTATATTCTTATAAAATTAATATGGGATATAGAATATGGAATATATAATATAAATAGTAGAATGAAATGAAGTATTGAATGTCTTATTAAATATATGAAATATTGAGTATTAAATATATAAGGACTAGTATACTTTCCTGCCTCATGGCATTCATCAAGGTCCCGTCTAACAGATGTACTGATATATATATATATGCACGTATACCTACATACATATATATATACATGCATGCGCATAGATAGATAGATACATTTCTTTTATTAGCCACACAGGGCTCAACAAACATGGGACAAATACAATGTAGAGCTTTTCTTTTTGGGAGGAGGAAGGAAAGAAAAGTAGGGGTGTGTCGATCAATAGGGATCGTGTATCACAGTAATGTTCTCGTGTAAAAAGAGGAGAGGACAGTTTAGGTTTAGCCGTGGAAAGAAAAGCCTAGATAGATAGATAGATAGATACATACATACATACATACATACATACATACATACATAATACAGTGTTTTTCACATCTTTAGTGAACAGTTACAATTGTTTTAGTTCAACTGATTTTTTTAAGCACCATTGCGTACAGTGGTGGTAAAAAACAGTGTGCAACACAAAGAGTTGTAACTGGTCGTTAAAGATGTGCTGTGCAAAAATCTATCTTTGTCTCATTTGGATTATATTTTACATTTCGCTAGACTCACACATTCGTTTTTGCCGAAGTGTCAACTCGGTTTTCAACAGAAGAATTTCAACTGAAAGAATTCCGACGTATATGTATATATTGTGTGTCTTCGTATTTGTGTTTGTCCCCCACCATCACCACTTGGTAACCGGTGTTAGTGTGTTTATGTCCCCGTAACGTTGATTTTTTTTCGACTAAAACTCTTCAATTCGGTGGTCTAACATGGCCGCAGTCAACTGACTGAAACAAATAGAATGAATAAAAAAGAAAAAAACGAATATATATATATATATATATATATATATATATA
>NC_068983.1:21517765-21524149 GCF_001194135.2 Octopus bimaculoides
TATATATATATATATATATGCAGGAGTGGCTGCGTGATAAGAAGCTTGCTTCCCAACCACATCGTTCTGGGTTCAGTCCCACTGCGTGGCTCCTTGGGCAAGTGTCTTCTACTGTAGCCTAGGCCGACCAAACCCTTGTGAGTGGATATGGTATACGGAGACGGAAAGAAGCCCGTCGTATATATGTATGTATCTGTATATATTTGTGTGTCTGTGTTTGTTCCCCTTCCATTGCTTTACAACCGATGTTGTCGCGATTACGACCCCGTAACATAGCGGTTCAGCAAAAGAGAACGATAGACTAAATACTAGGCTTACAAAGAATAAGTCCTGGGTCGATTTATTTTAGACTAAAGGTGATGCTCCAGCATGGTCACTGTCAAATGACTGAAAACAAGTAAAAGAATATATATATATATAGATATATATATATATATATATATATATATATATATATATATATATATATATATATATATATATATAGATAGATAGATAGATAGATAGATAGATACACAATGTGTGTGTGAGTGTCTGTGTGTGCGCGTGTGTGTGTGTACACATGTATGTATGGATGTATGTATGTATGTATATATGTATGGATGTAGGTAGGTAGGTAGGTATTTAATCATTTGAATTCTTCCTCTGAAGAAAGAGGTGGTTTCTAATAAAGTGGACGTATATCAGTGTGATGGGGTTAGGTGCTGTTTGTGTATTTGTGTATTTTATAAGGATTTTTCTGTTTATGTACATGAAGGCATACATAGCGTACATGTAAAGATTGGATAGAAACCGCCCGTGAGTGAAACAAGATTAATCCACGGCAAAGTCATTTCACACATCGTTTACTCACTGACTTAATTTCCGCTGTACTCTATAACCTATAGGTGGGTGAGGTCTTACAAATTGAATTTCTCTTGAAAAACTCTTTAGCTTCTTATACAGGAAGCTCTTGATCTTGACCCAACGACCTGCGAAGCGTTCCTGTACGTTCTTCTAATGTTAAATACTTGCCCGCGTACAAACACACGCATATATATATATATAGAGATAGATAGATAGATAGATAGATATAGATATAGCTATGTATGTATATATGTATGTATAGGAACACATGTATATGTATATATATATATATATATATATATATATATGTATGTATATATACATGTATTTATATATGTTTGTGTGTCCATATATCTGTATAGATAGATACATACATGCATACATATCCATTTACATGTGTGTGTGTATGTGTGAGAGAGAGAGATGTGGGGGAGAGAGAGAAAGAGTGTTATGGATTTCATGTTTTCAACGTTCTACATCTCGTTTATGGTCAGGGAATTCCCAACAGTTATACGCATCATCTGATTTTGAGTCCTTGATCTTCGATTGGTATGTATATATTTTTGTATGTATGTAAATGTATATATATATATATATATAAATGTATATGTATATATATATATATAAATATATATATATATATATATATATGTATACATACGTACGTACGTGCATGCATACATACATATATACATACATACATGCGTACGTACGTACATACATACACGTATCTTTGTTGGAAACCGGCTCCCTCCTCAGTGGAAGACTGATGATGATTAAAAAATAGATGAGACATACATTACATAATATAACATAGTGTTGAAGTCTGTCACGTTAGCATAATAATCTCTAAAACTTTTGTTATTGATAGAAGCCTTGTAAAAATATTGGTTATCTATTTTGAATAAATCCGAAAACGCTTCTTTTTATTCTTTTTTTTTTTTTGCTATGTGTGCTTTTTTATTTTTTATTTTTTATTTTATTTTTTTTTTTTTTGCCGTGTGTCACAATACCTGTTCCAGTACTTCTCCCTCGTCATTCTCGGAGTCGGAAGCAAGAACCATGTGGTGATCTGAATTACAGGAAATCGAGAGAATGTAAGAATCTCGTATCTTAAATAAAATAATACAAAAGGAACTTCTATATAGATGTTCTTAAAAGAGCAATGAATGCCGAGGTTATTGCGCCAGGCTGGTTCTCATATAAATATACACCACTCGTTGTTAAAAACCAAGGAACGTATACAGTCAAGACTACAGGCTCATGGTGAGATTGAATGCGATGTACAAATTATACTCAGGCTGCTTGAAAACATTCCTTCGGGATAACTGCGAAGTGTACAATGTGATGACTGAAGAGAAGGCAGGAGCACAGAACGGAGTCTGAGGCTGTGTTGAACAACTTCTCATCAACAAAGCTGTCATGAAGGAAACGAAACAGCACTGTCGAAACTTGGTAGTATGGCTAAACCAAATAGAAGCATTGATTGTCTCTTCACTCATGGATTATGGAATCACAACACCATGCTAAATTTCCAGCTGTTATAGTCAATGCCATTCGGAGGCTAACAACCAAGTGCTCCACAGAGCCATTGATAAGAACCGAAGCTGCTTCTATAGCCACTAACGTACATAGGTTATCAACAAGAATATTCCATAATGGCAGCTTATCTGTAATACCTTTTGTACTAGAATTGAATCCCTTATCATCCCTGTTAAGGAAATACAAAGGTCATGTGATAGGAGCTGCAAATGATAGAAAAATTAATTTCTGCCATACTTTTTTAGTTAATGACCTTAAACTGTACTCGATTAATACTCATCCCTGTTAAGGAAATACAAATGTCATGTGATAGAAGTAGCAAATGATAGAAAAATTAATTTCTGCTACACTTTTTTTAGTTAATGACCTTAAATTGTACTCGATTAATATTCATGACGCCAAGAAGCACGTAGAACTGATCATAACGTTGTCATGTGACACAGGAAAGGGTCAGGATAATTGTTCACATTTGGTAGTCAAATTGTTAAAGATCACCGACTAGGTAACGAATATGGATATGAATGGCTTGTCTATCTCCCTTATCTCTACTGAGATATGTTACAAATACTTTGGAATTGACGAGATTATTGTAGATGTTGGTGCTGTATGTAAAGCTAGGGTCACAAAAGAATATTTCAGCAGACTTCAGAAGATATGGGAATCAGAGCAGTCTGCATTCAATAACACTATATCTTAAAGCAGTGAGCTGGCAGAAACGTTAGCACGCCGGGCGAAATGCTTAGCGGTATTTCGTCTGCCGCTACGTTCTGAGTTTAAATTCTGCCGAGGTCGACTTAGCCTGTCATCCTTTCGGGGTCGATTAAATAAGTATCAGTTACGCACTGGGGTCGATGTAATCGACTTAATGCCTTTGTCTGTCCTTGTTTGTCCCATCTGTCTATAGGCCCTTGTGAGTAGTAAAGAAATAGGTATTTCGTCTGCTGCTACGTTCTGAGTTTAAATTCTGCCGAGGTCGACTTAGCCTGTCATCCTTTCGGGGTCGATTAAATAAGTATCAGTTACGCGCTGGGGTCGATGTAATCGACTTAATGCCTTTGTCTGTCCTTGTTTGTCCCCTCTATGTTTAGCCCCCAGTGGGCAATAAAGAAATAAGAAACGTTGGCACACCGGGCGAAATGCTTAGCGGTATTTCGTCTGGTTTTACTTCTGAGTTCAAATTCCGCCGAGGTCGACTTTTTCTTTCATCCTTTCTGGGTCGATAAATTAAGTACCAGTTGCGTACTGGGGTCAATCTAATCGACTGGCCCCCTCCCCCAAAATTTCGGGCCTTGTGCCTAAAGTAGAAAAGAATAAAACTATATCTTACAATACATTCGTAGTGCCAGGACTACTGCCAACATTTCGGATATTAAACTGGACACTTAAAGAAATCTGCAACTTGGTCACCTAAGAAGGTGGGAGATATTAACCAATGACTTCCACATCAACAATGACACTGACAGAATTTATGTTAAACGATGGATGGAGGAAGAGTCAGGAAGATCAGTCACTTGGACAACACTTACTGTTCAGTAATAAAAGAAAGAGTACATCACATTTATACTCAACAGTGAAGGTAATAATATCATAACAAAAGTATTCCGAGTTTACAGCTTTTGCAAGTGAGCCGAGTGTGGATGTACTGATCTTTTTAAACAGAAATGAAAGAGAAATACTTACCATACCAACAGAAGGCTATGCGTGTGTACATATACCGCAAGCTATAGAATACCAACTGCATTGATAGAAATAGCGGCCTCGCCTGGTGATACAAAGTGTCGATTATGCCATACAAAGGTGGAAGATATCACTCATATCATTAGTAGCTGTTCAAAAATGTCTGTAGAATACTATCTTCTCTTGAGATACAACAGTGTCACTAAAACCGCCTGCTTTTATATGCTAGAAAGGTTTTCCAGATGGCCATACCAATGGCACACCCTAACCAAAAAGTATTCGCAATTTAAAAAATAAAGAATACTGGTAGAACATCCAAGTAAAGACACCAAACTGGTGTAAGTACAACAGACCAGATCGAGTTGTATAGAACGAAGAGCAAAAGTCATGAATATGTCTGGTGGATGTGAATGCTTCTTCGAAAATTGGAAAGGATGAACATCTGTAGACGTACTTACCTAACAACAGACTGCGTAGAAGACTAAAAGTACATGAACTCTCCAAAAACTACGAAGCAAACTCATTTGTAATCTCCAGAAAGATCGATTAGATGAACAGTAAAAATTGTAAAACGTATCAAAGATTTTTCGTTTGAAGTATCTGGGCAAACATATACACACATATGAATTCACATGCGTAAAACAGTAGTGAAAGATTCACTTCTATTCTATCATGACAAGCACATTCATGAGTGCAGCTTTATCCACACGCACACACATACACATGATTCGCAAACAGATATATGTACACATCAACCAAACCAGCTAAGTGCAAACTCCAAGTAATACTTTCACTCAAACAAAAGAGCTTTGCCATCTTGTCTGAATTCTGCAGAAGAAAATACTCGGCCGAGAACGTGCCTGTCTACGCGTGAAAACATAGCGAAGTAAGACAAAATGTAAAAGCCATCCTCGATTCTTAGTAACTGATATAATATGGTGAAGCTGCGTAGCTTAGTGGTTAGGGTATTCGACTCACGATCGCAACGTTGTGAGTTCAATTCCGGGCAACGTGTTGTGTCCTTGAGCAAGACACTTTATTTCACATTGCTCCAGTCCACTCAGTTGGCAAAAATGAGGAGTACCTGTATATCAAAGGGCCAGCTTTGTCACAATTTGTATCACACTAAATCTCCCTGAGAAATACGTTAAGGTACACGTTTCTTATTTCTTTATTGCTAAACATAGAGGGGACAAACGGATTAAGTCGATAATATCGACCCCAGTGCGTAACTGGTACTTATTTAATCGACCCCGAAAGGATGGAAGGCAAAGTTGACGTCGGCAGAATTTGAACTCAGAACGTAACGGCAGACGAAATACCATTAAGTATTTCGCCCGGCGTGCTAACGTTTCTTATTTCTTTATTGCCCACAAGGGGCTAAACATAAAGGGGACAAACAAGAACAGACAAAGGGATTAAGTCGATAATATCGACCCCGGTGCGTAACTGATACTTAATTTATCTACCCCGAAAGGATGAAAGGCAAAGTTGACGTCGGCAGAATTTGAACTCAGAACGTAACGGCAGACGAAATACCGTTAAGCATTTCGCTCGGCGTGCTAACGTTTCTGCCAGCTCGCCGCCACCTGCCTGTGGAGTGCTCAGCCACATGCGCGTTAATTTCACGAGCAGGCTGTTCCGTTGATCGGATCGACGTCGTAACCCACGACATCGTAACCGACGGCGCGCCAGTTATAACATGTATGATATGATCTGAAAAAGATTTGGTTCTTATTTCTTGCATATCAAGCGATCACATATTACACGTTTCAACTTTAGCTCGAGGAGCTTCTTCATAAGTGTTTATGATGCGAATTCTGTAACGTTTCTTATCTTAAATACAAAATTAATACAAAAAAAAGCAACTGAAGTTTTCTCTTACACAACACCACTTGTTTATAATATATCCCATCATCCACTCCCAGCTCTTTGCCGCTCTCTCTCTATCTCTCTCTCCATCCCCCCTCTCTCTCTTTCTTTTCCTCTTTATCTCTCACTCATTCCCTTTAGTCTCAATATTTCTTTCCTCTTGTGTGTTTCTTTTCTTTAATTTCGCATTTTATATTTTCTTTCATTCTTTATTTTTATTCCTTCCAGGGTTTTCAAGTTTTATTTTCATTCATTTGTTTTATTTTCATTCCATCAACGTTTCTTTTTTGTTTTTTTTTTCTTTATTTCTCTCTTTCTTTCTCTTCATATTTGCTGTTGCGTTCGTTTTTTTTTTTTTGCGTTTTATATATCAAGAGAATTGCAAAAAAAAAACAGGAAATCCATCAGCAAAAAGTAAAACTAAAAATACACACAAAAAAACACAAA
>NC_068983.1:21525684-21526186 GCF_001194135.2 Octopus bimaculoides
GAGGAAAGTGTTTGTTTGTAGACCTTTCAAACGCGTCCACCACACGCATTCTTTTGCCATAGCTATCAGTGTTACAAAAACCGTTTATCCTTCCCTTTTAAAGGAAGGTGGCGGAACAATATTCACGATAGACTCGGCTGATAAGTGGGCTCGTCCCACACGCGACAACAGCCGTTCGACGAAAGTCCACAGCTCTGAAATATCTGGACACTGCACGAGTGCGTGCAGAACGGTTTCGTCGCTCTGACCGCATCTCGGGCAGGTCGGTCCGGTGGTTTTCGAACCATGTCTGTAGATTTTCTCTGGAACTGGTAGTGCGTCCCGATAGCATTGCCAAGCCAGGTATCTATGGAAATTATCCATAGGCCGCGGCCCGAACGTCGTCTTGAAAAGGCGGGTTAGGAATTTCTCATCGACACCCAGGCTTGCCCCGAGAGTGTCGTCAGACCTCCCCTCCACTAGTCCTCTATAGAACGCATTGGTCGTTTGGAAGTTGCACAAG
>NC_068983.1:21528438-21530891 GCF_001194135.2 Octopus bimaculoides
GCAGGCAGGCAGGCAGACAGACAAGACAGACAGACAGATAAATAGATAGATAGAGAGAGAGAGAGAGAGAGATACATTTCTTTTATTAGCCACACAGGGCTCAACGAAGATGGGACGAATACAATGTAGAGCTTTCTTTTTGTGAGGGGGAAGGGAAAAAGAGAGAGAGAGAGAGAGAGAGAGAGAGAGAGAGATAACCTTATTCCTTACATATATCTTTCTTTCTATTACCAATATTTACTATTTTGATCATACAATTCTTTGCTATAGCTCCCAAGAAATCATTGATTTGTAATTTCAGCACCATTCCTACGTCCCATCACTTACGACCTGCTGACAATAACTCGATAACCTGGAGAAATCGATTTTAGAATTGGGGTAGTGTTAAAATAAAAATAATTTTTAAAAACTCATGATGAAGCATTCCTACAGGAACAGTGTAAATTTAACAACTGTATATCAAACACACCTCACACACACATATTTACATTTATATACACAGATACACGTATGTATATATGTATGGATGTATGTATGTAAGCATGTGTGTATGTATGTACGTATGTATGGATGGATGAATGGATGGATGTGTGTAAGTATATATATATGCATGTATGTATGTGTATATATATGCATGTATGTATGTGTATATATATATGTGTGTGTATGTATATATATATATATATATATATATATATATATATATATATATATATATATGTTTGTGTATATATATATATATATATATGTTTGTGTATATATATATATATATATATATATATCTATATAGATATAGATATATATATATGTATGTATGTATATGTATGTATTATAGTATTGTTTGGAATTTAAAACTTCTATATTCAATATAATGTGCATGATTGTTTACATACATACATACATACAGACAGACAGACAGACAGACAGACAGACAGAACGACAAGTATATGTGTGTGTGTGTGTGTAGTTTTAAAGTTTTAGTGCAAATATATATGTATGTGTTGCTTTATGTATGTTTAATGTTTTTCATTTTTTTTTCTTTCTTCTCATTTCGTTTAGAACAGTTGTAATACTATCAACGTTTCTAGGCCTTCACCGACTCATCTTCTGGATGAAGAGACGCTGGCGTGTGTTTCTGCATCTTTCCTTCTATATTTATATATATGAAGTCAATGTCAGTTATATTCGTATTACCAGCAGAGGGTGAAATTTTAACAGTTATATCTATACGTCTCCAATTTACAATTTTTAAATGAAAAGTGAATATTATACGTGATATAGTTTATCTTTCTACTATGCTATCAGTATTGCTCTGATCACCAAAAGTGGCACAGATAAATGCATATACTTACGTGGAGACAGGGAATTACTTCACAAATGCAAAACGTCAGAGGTAAAATTTTTAATTAAAAGAGCGTTTGAGTTCTCCACTTAAGCGAAGTATTACTCTCTTTTACTCTTTTACTTGTTTCAGTCATTTGACTGTGGCCATGCTGGAGCACCGCCTTTAGTCGAGCAAATCGACCCCAGGACTTATTCTTTGGATGCCTAGTACTTATTCTATCGGTCTCTTTTGCCGAACCGCTAAGTTACGGGGACGTAAACACACCAGCATCGGTTGTCATGCAATGTTGGTGGAACAAACACAGACACACAAACACACACATATATATATATATAAATACACATATATACGACGGACTTCTTTCGGTTTCCGTCTACCGAATCCACTCACAAGGCTTTGGTCGGCCCGAGGCTATAGTAGAAGACACTTGCCCAAGGTGCCACGCAGTGGGAATGAACCCGGAACCATGTGGTTGATAAGCAAGCTGCTTACCACACAGCCACTCCTGCGCCTACATAAAGAAATCTACACAGTACACGAAGACTGAACAACTACACTATTCCAACAGAGTAATAGGCTAACGCATAGAACAATATACAGAGAGAAACGAAGCACAGACAAAATACCTATTAAAATTTCACTTTGGTATATTAATCAAATACGAATTTAAAATAGATGGACACATTATCAATATCATCATGAAATCGATTCCTGAAATTTAAAATATATTTTAAAATTGGCTGTGTGGCGAGAAGCTTGCTTACCAACCACATGACTCCGGGTTCAGTTCCACTGCGTGGCACCTTTGCTCAAACAAGGAAGAACACAGAACTTAACAACAGCAACAACAACAACAACTGCAAATCACGTAGCAAAATCCATTAATTATATACACACACTAGAAGCTTTAAGCCCTAAAATTTAGGAAACCTCCAGGCTGGATGTAATATGTTCAGGTATAGAATTCCATATTTCATTTTTCTCATATTTTATTTCGCATGTTTATGGCGAATTCTACACCAGAGAGATGATTTATTGATAAATTGTAACACATGTACCTCTCTCTCACTCTCACTCTCTCTCTCTCTCTCACTCTCACTCTCTCTCT
>NC_068983.1:21532143-21534883 GCF_001194135.2 Octopus bimaculoides
TATATATAGTTTTAGGGTAAAGAACCAAGTTTCAAGAACTCATCGATTGATTTTAATTGAGTTTTTACCTGTAATTTGGGATTTTGTCCCTAATATTATTATCATTATTATATATGTGTGTGTGTGTGTGTGTGTTGTGTGTGTGTGTGTGTGTATGTATGTATATATATATATCACATTATCACAAACCACATATATACAGTTTCTCTCTAGACCCAGATCCCCATTCAGCAGATATAAAATATCTAAAAGAAAGACATAACAAATCTTTGTTAAAGCAGAACTTCCCAAACTTAAGAAACCCATATAAGACATTTCTGATTGATTCCTGGCTTCTTGTCTGTAGCTATGAAGATAATAAGTTCCGTTTTCCTTTCTTTTAACAGATGTATGTCTTCAATGTCTGTATGCGAGAATATAATATTGAATTTGTGTCATTGATGCATCAATATTTGGCACCTTCAGTTCGAGCATATTGGAAAACGTATGCTTGTGCGTGTGAAATGTTTGTGCATATGTATATGTAGGTATGTATCTGTGTGATTGTGTGTTTGTGTGTGTCTATGTGTGTGTATGTTTGTATCTATGTGTATATGTATGTATATGTTTGCATGCATACACAGATACGAACACATACTCAAGCATATATGTGTGGAATAAACAGGACAAATAGAGGTCAATAATTCTAAGAGTATGCATACGAACATAGATAGATAGATAGATAGATAGATAGATAGATAGATAGATAGATAGTGAGTGAGTGTAAGAGAGTGACTCAAGGAATGTGTTCTTAGTGCATGGCATTTACCAAAACACACAAATACACACACACACATTCACTTTCTCTTTCTCCCTCTTTCTTTATAACTGTGAATCACTCTGTATGTGTGTATGTGTGTGTGCGTGTGTGTATGTGTGCCTTCTTATGTCTGCGTGCTTGTGTGTGCTTGTGCGTGCATTTTGTACTTTTGTGTGAGCAGACAGAAAATAGTATTGGATATACAGAATAGAGTTTGTATAAGTTTAGTCTTCTTGAATCGTTAGTCTGAGAGTCACGTTGCTGATCATTTAAGCAATTAAAGAAACGAAGCAGCATGACACTATATAAGCAAAGATATTTATAAATACTTAGAATATGATGAGTCGACGAGATTTGATTGGTTTGTAAATTCAATTCAAAGTACACTAAGAAAGCATTAGACGTTACTATATTCATTTGTCATAAGCAGAATTTGATATCTACGTTTAATGTGGCCAACCACAGGCTCGGAGGGAAAGCTGTAAAGAAAAGAGTTTTGTTCTCTTTATCATTCATTACGTAACAAATTCTTTCTTTTAATTTTAGGAATCAGTTGCTGATATTTTTATTTTCATTTTCTCTCCTACTCAATGTGGTCATCTGTACTGCACGAATTATGCTGCCCTTGTTTGTCTCTAAAGATAGAAGTTTGGCATTTCTTTCATTTAGATGAGTTGGTGTATATCCACTTGCTCAAAGAATAATGGAAATGAAGCTGGAAATTTTTTGCGTACCAGATTTGCAGACTCTTCAACAGGGATCCGTAGATATCGTCTTCCTCCTGCACAGACATACCCGCTATCCCTATACATACGACATAGGTTTATATGTATATTCGCAGGTATGTATATGTGTGTGCACGCGCATCTCTGTGTGTATCTTACAAAATATATGATATAATATATGTTTGCTTTGCTAATAAGTATGGCCATACTGTAAGAATATGAAAATATATACATAAAGGATGCGTTGGGTAAATTGTCACCATTTCATATTTCTAATTTCGCGCATGCGCATTGTTTGTTTTTGAATTTGTTGACTGCATAGTATAGTAGGATCAGTTGGACACCGTCTGTGAGAGAAAAAGCACTATGACGCAATTCACTCTGCCAGAAATTTGTACTACTTGGCATTCGCACAGGAAAATTTCAAGAGTTTTGGTTGTCAATATGACGACAAAATGTCCCCAAAACATGTACCGAGAGTGATAAAAATCAAAGATCCAGTTAACATCATGGTGTTTGGAGTGATCATTAGTGATGGCGACGTTATGCTTCCATTCATTTTCCCATACGGCCTCAGATTCAACACGTAGGCCTACATCAAGTGCCTGGAGGAGATAGTGCTGCCTTGGGTCAAGAGGGTGGCTGCTGGAAGACTCTATGTCTAGCAACAGGACTCTGCACCATGCTACACAAGAATGAGGACCCGATCATGGGTGTCAGACAATTTCTGCGACCACACCACCCTTAACATCTGACTACATAACTTCTCAGACTGCAACCTCCTTAATTATTATGTCTGAGGTCCAGTTGAGCGAGAGACCAACAAAGACCCTAGTTGGTCTCTCGCTCAAGACAAGGATTATGGCAGAATTCACCAGCTTAAACAAGGAGACCGTTCAGAAGAACTGTAAGAGATTCCGAAGTCATCTGGAGGCCGTGGTTGAAGCCAATGGCGATTTTATTGAACAAATTCACACTTTAGTATTTCAAGATATTTTTATGTAACATATGTGATAAAATGAGATACGAGTGTTATTTTCATTTTTGCGTAAATTAGGCGGCAATATATTCAACGCACCCTGTATGTGTATCTATATATACATACAGATGTGTGATATACATACATACATACATACATACATAGAAACATACATACATACATAGAAACATACATACATATATAGATACATACATAATACATATATTTATATATATA
>NC_068983.1:21534893-21535971 GCF_001194135.2 Octopus bimaculoides
ATATATATATGTATGTATGTATATGTATGTATACATATATACATACATATATGTATATGCGTATATATACACACACACAAAGAGAAACATATATGCACGCACAGAAACGCATAGACGTATATGTATGTTCGTACGTACATATGTATGTATGTATGTATGTATGGATATGTATGTATGTATGTTTGTATGTATGCACGAAAGTACATTTTTCAAAACTGCTTTTATTGTTTTCTGTATGCCAATTCCATCATTCCACGGAATACGTTGCAAGATATAAGTCAAAAAGAAAAGCTCGTGAGACATTTATGGAAGTTTTTTTTTTTTTCTTAATTATTTCTAAAAGTACGGATACAGCTGATAAGCAGAGATATGGTACGACTTTAAATCTGAGACTTAAAAATACGTACAACAACTGGCAACATTATAACAGTGAACTCGAAAAGTAACCAAGATTACTGTTGCTGCTCGTAAAAAATTAGAGAAATTGCACAAAGATATATATAAATGTACATATATATATGTTTATACGCACACATATGTATGTATATAAGTATGTATTATGTATGTATATATCAGTGATTTTCTACATGTTCTCCAAGGTATCACGATGTGATTTAGTGTTCAGACGTGTTTGTGTAGATTGGTCCGATATTATAGCTAATGTTTTTATGCATATTCTCATAATCTTGCGTGTGTTCGTGTCCTCTTGCACGCGTGAATATGTACTTTTGTATAATTACATATATGTACATACATATATACATGCATGTATATATATATGTGTGTGTATTCATGTATACATACTTATGCTTCAACGTACATATACCTATAAGTACCTATATATGTGTGTGCGTGCGTGCGTATGTGTTCGCATATGAATACGCACACACATACATTCATATATATATATATATATATATATATATACCGGAGTAAGCACATGAAATGTGCAACAAGGTGGAAAAAAGTGTACTCAAATACCAGAGGTAGAGTAATATGCTTTATTTAAAAGCAGCAGAAATATAATAAAAAAACGGGGTTTTTTTGTTATATTTCTGCTGCTTTTAAATAAAGTATA
>NC_068983.1:21536339-21539600 GCF_001194135.2 Octopus bimaculoides
TATAGTCCACAGACATATTCAGTTAGAAATATGCATACATACATAGCATTTTCTGTGTTTTGTGTGTGTATGCGTATTGTAGGTGAGTTTGTTCTTGTGTGATATAGAGTTATGTGGTTATTTTAGAGTGCAATTTATGTTTTGTATCCATATTTGAAATCTGCTTAATCTCCGCTTGCTCTAAACCCCGAAAAGAAGCAAAAACAAAATGTATAAAGAAAATAAGAACAAAACAAAAACAAAAATACGAAGAATGAAAACAAACAAAAATAAAAATCGTTTTAAAAATATAAAAAGATAAGTACGAAAAGGCAGATAATAAATATAAAAGAAGATATCAGGAAATAAAATGAAAACCTAATAAATAGCATATGAAAATAAAGTAAAAACAGAAATCCCATTTCCATGTATGTGTTTTGCACCTTTTCCTGTTAAGCTGTTTCCACTTGGTCGACTCCATGATAAATAGATGTTCAAGAAAATAAGACTTTCCAAACTCAGATTTAAAGGAAATAATTTAAAAACATAAGAAAAAAAAATAGATATGAAATATAAAAAGAAATAATAAAGACAGACATTAATACAAGAAATACTGTACAAATGAAAATATTAAATGATTGAAAGAAAGAATGAAGAAGAAAAGAAAGAAAAACGGGGAAAGGGAAGCAAGGAATGAACTAAATAAATTTCACCAAGGAGTCTGATATTGACTTTGTATTTATTTATTTTTTGGGAATGATTCGTATTTTCCTCTCTTCTTTTTCTTTTTTGCGTTTTTCTTTTTTTTTATTTTTATATTCTCTGTCCCAGAACTTCTGTTATTTGTCTTTCTTCCTCCTCCACATCTTCTGTTTTATCTTATTTTCATTCTTCTACTTTTTCATAATTTGCCTCTTTTGTTGCTCCTCTTCTTTCTACTTCTTCTGTTCCTCCTCCTCCTCTTTCTACCACTACTACAACTTTTTCTTCTTCTTCTTCTTATTATTATTATTATTCGTCTTCTTTTTCTTTTTCTTCTTCTTCTTCTTCTTCTTCTTCTTCTTCTTCTTCTTCTTCTTCTTCTCGTCATCGTACTCCCCCTCTGCTTCTTCACACTCTCCATCTTTTTAGGTTTCTTTTTTTTCCTCTTCTTCTTCTTCTTTTCATTCTTCTCCCGCTCCCTCTCCATCATTTTCTTTTTCTCCTTCTCTCCGATCTCCCCTTCCTTTTTTTTTTTCATCTCTTCTCTGTCTTGTAGCCTCCAACTCTGATACCGTTCCTTATCCACGACCATCTCCTTGTCTGACTTATAAATCTTTTTAATCACATCCGACAAATCTTCTGTCACTATTACCATTATATTTCACCTTCGTTGCTTTCTATTTTCCTTTCTGTCTTTCCTTTCTTACTACTACTACTACTACTACTACTACTAATACTACTACTACTATGAGGAAACATGATTTTACGCCCCCATATTTTTCCACTTTCGGATCAACTGGAACCCTCGTCGTTGTTGTCGTCGTCGTCGCCCTCGTCGTAACTTATATATTAAAATGCAATGTGATTACGGGTGAATGTAGAATGGTCAGAGTTCGTATCCTTGCTATGAAAGTTGTATACAAATGTATCAAATTGACAAAATCATTAGAGCATCCGTATAGAATCCCTCGCGTTATTTAATCTGACACACGTATTCAAATATAACTGAAGTTAATTTTATCTTCCATCCTTTAGAAGAAGTTAAAAGATTACCAATCCAGAGCGGTGGTTTAGCAAAACTGGGGGAAGAGGGCTACTTGGGTCGTAAATTTCATCCATAGCGCAAGCTAACACCACGACGTGGAAACTTGGGTACCTTTAGAGGAATACACTCTGTTGCAAGCATTCGGGCTGGTCCCCGGTTTGAGAATATCTTCCACTTTCGCTCCATCCTTTCTACAAAACTCGGAGACCTTGTAAAGGGTTCTGGACACCACCCTTCTTTCTTGAGTAAAAGATAAAAAAGAAAATATAGATTAAACGTTTTTAATAGTTTGATCTCAAAGAAGAGTTTGTGGCCGTTTCCGTCTCAATCTTTCCGAAACCTGTGGATCAACATCAGTAATGTTCTTCTTTAGTAGTCACAAGTCAAAATCATGACTTAGAAGAAAGCTTTAGAGAGTAAATGGTTTAGAGAAATAGGACTGGGCAGGGAGTAGTATATGACCTGAGTGTAGATGGAGGGTAAACAATAGAAGTAGAGATGAGTGATTCGAGAGGGCTTAAATGAAGGTGGCACGAACCCAGCCATCCTCGAACTGCAGAAGCTAATATAGTAGTGATGTAAAAGATAGACAAAAGGACGACAGTGCAGACATAGGCCAGGCTTCAGGAGAAATATACACATTTTAACGTAGAAATGGAAGAAAATCAACTGAAACTATTTTACTTTTAAATTGCTGAGCGCTGATTACGTATATTTTGCCCTCAGTAAAAAATCGAACAGTAATCGCTTAAGACAATATATGATGTTACTGAAATTACAATGGGATAGAGGGTTTGAACTATGTGTTTTGAAAATTGTTTTGATGATCCTTGATATGGCACTAACAGAAAACCTTTGGTACAACTGTAACTGACTTTTACGTCATTACTGTTAAAGAGCGTGTAATATAACTAATTGTATAGACGTTTACTTCTGTGTTTCCTATCATGATGTGATGTCACTTGTCACAAGTTACATATCCAATTCATGCATAATATTCATTATATTCATCCTTCTGTCCAACCCGGTTTTTTTTTTCCTGAACATCATGGAACTCCAAGTATTTTCAGAGAAATATATGCGTGTTGAAATATAACTTCCAATCTGCAATCAACGGCAACGTGAAACTATTCGTATTAACAAATAGCTAAATATATATAAAAGCCTTGTGACTGGACTTGGTAGACGAAAACTGAAAGAATCTATTCATATATATATATATATATATATATATATAAGTCAGTAAATAGTGGGGTTGTGTTAACCGCACGTGGAGAAATAATAGGAAAATGAAAAAAAGCCAGAATGCTGAACTGGAAGCATAATTTAATAAAGATTTTTTCTAACCGGTTTTCATTGCGAAGAAGCAAATTATCAAGAAGGAGAATGAAAATGTTTTTTTACAAAGAAGTACAAAATGAAGAAAATAATATATAAAACAATAATATATAAAAAAATAAATATACCCATACATTATATTGTCTTTGAGCTTTTGTAGTTCAATAGTAGTTCATGTATAAATTGGTAGGAAAAAT
>NC_068983.1:21540237-21540589 GCF_001194135.2 Octopus bimaculoides
ATATGTGTGTTGGTGTGTGTGTCTGTGTCTGTGTGTACATATATGTATGTGTGTCTTTGTGACTGTTTGTCTCATCACCACTGCTTGACAACCCTATTAGTGCATTTACGTTCCTATAACTTAGCAGTTCGGCAAAGCAGGCCGATAGAATAAATACTAGTCTTTAAAAAGTCTTGACGTCGATTGTTCGACTAAAACCCTTCAAGGCGGTGCCACAGTCAAATTGGCCTCAGTCAAATGATTGAAACAAGTAAAAGATATATATACAGATACTTGTACACACATACATTATATATATATATATATATATGTGTGTGTGTGTGTGTGTGTGTGTGTGTGTGTGTGTGTGTGT
>NC_068983.1:21541069-21542694 GCF_001194135.2 Octopus bimaculoides
TATATATATATATATATATATACATGCATACTTATGTACATATATGCACACATATATATGCATAAACACATACAAATAATGTAAATTGTGTGTAGTAATTATGATAGGATGTTGGGAAGTCTTGGATTTGTGAGTTATGCTTCTTCCGGCTTTGTTGTTATTAAATTATAAGCCGTCAACACGGTTTCACTTCTTGCAAATGATTGAAGCACTATTTCTTTTGTTATGTTTGAGTTGTTATTTTTGCATTTTTCCTTTGTTACATTACATCAAAACATAAGCCATAATATTGTTTTTCAAACCAAAGTTCGCACTTTTAGGTTTTAGTGTAGAAACGCGAGTAAAAATACTGAAACTAATACATCTTGCACTGAAATTGTTGAACGTTAATTGCATACAAGAGATGTGGCAGGTCTGATGATTAACTATTTAATTTCAGTGTTGTTTCTTCAATTCACTTTTAATGATCACACATGCATTGCCAAATAAATGGTATTCTTCACACATGTTCCTGAAGATGCCCGTATAATTTGAAATGCTTGATTTTTTTTTTTTTTTTTTTTGTGTTTTATGTTACTTTCTTCTTTACAGTCACTTGTTAATAAATCATTTTTGTTAAACATTTGCTGTTCAGCAGGCAGAGATCGACATTTTAACAGTTATAATTACGTAGCACAATTCAGGTTCCTATACGCCGCGATCTATCTAACCACTTAGAATTCTACAACCTATCATTCCTCAACCAGAATCATTCTACCAACCATGTTTCATCTGGAATTCTCATGCTCACAATTCTTCATCTTGCACAACTTTCGAAGTGTACCTCCAGATCAAAAGGCCGCAACATTTTATGTCAGATTCTACGCTTCAAGCAATTAGCTAAACTCTTCTTGAACTTTATTACTCCACCACCAGTCGCCTCAATATAACATACACACAGATATCAAAGGGTAACTATATTGCTAATAAAAGAAGCAACCGTGACCGACAGTACTCCTTGTGTTGCTCTCGGATTGTACTCCTCAATTCTGAGTCTTGCTCGTGCTAAGTTATTCGTCATTTTCTTTCAATTGGTATTTATCTCAGTTTATGAAAATGTACTTATGTGTCCCATCACCAAAGAGAGTAATTACTGATCCATTTCCTAAACAGATACTTTAGAGCCAAATATGGGGGAAAGTAACGTTTTGGCCCTTGATGTCATCAAATTTTTTAATCGAGTCTGGTACGAAAACTGTCAAGTTAAGTTGATCGCCTATTATCCTCCGATGTTTCCCATCTCTCAAATAAGCTTAGTGCAGTATCTATTGATAGATCTCTCTTCTGTATACACTACATCAACTCTGGTGTAGCCATACAGAAGTGTATTTCCAGTACTGTTCGTTCTCAACATTCGCTACATATTTCTTGATACTTTCAACAACAAAAAATTAATAGGAGTGGCTGTGTGGTAAGTAGCTTGCTTACCAACTATATGGATCCGGATTCAATCCCTTTGCGTGGCATCTCGGGCAAGTGTCTTCAACTATAGCCTCGGACTGACCAAAGCCTTGTGAGTGGATTTAGTAGACGGAAACTGAAAGAAGCCCGTCGTGTGTGTGTGTGTGTGTGTGTGTGTGTGTGTG
>NC_068983.1:21542937-21544387 GCF_001194135.2 Octopus bimaculoides
TGTGTCTGCATGTGTGTGTGTGTGCGTGTGTTTGTGTGTCTGTGTTTGCCCGCCCCCACCACCACAATCGCTTGACAACCGATGTTGGTTTGTTTACGTCACCGTAACTTAGTGATTCGGCAAACGAGACACCGATAGAATAAGTACTAGGCATACAAAGAATAAGTATTGGGGTCGATTTGTTCGACTAAAGGAGGTGCTCCAGCATGGCCGCAGTCAAAAGACTGAAACAAATAAAAGAATAAAAGAATAATACTATTCTTTTATTTTCTTTCATTTCTCATGCAAACACCATGACGTCACATCAGAGGTCTACTCTATTTATAAACAGACCTCGTACACGTACAATAGTAGGGACATAAGAACAACAAAGAAACACATACAGGAAATAATCCTTTACCATACACTTTACACATGAACAACACAACGTTGTTGCAAATATGTACTTCGTTACAGTCTCTGTTAATGTTTCATGATGACCTAGCATATCTAACGCTACAAAACTAGCATAATTTTATAGCAAGAAAATAATTCACCCTTTCGCAGATGCTAACTCCCTACGAAGCTGAATGAAGCCAAACATCAGAATGTTGTCCACATAAGTGTAACAGTGCTGCAAGCATTTTGGATCACATTCTAAAGTACTTCTCAACGAAAAGGATCAAGCAGATTGGCATAAATTTACTCCACACATTACAGCCATTATTAGTTCATGCTTTACTCCTCTACTGCTTTTAAACAACGTTGGTTTATCAGAACACACTAGTTATATACCACTGCCATTCAATCCCATCAAACACAACTGTGTCATTTCCGTCAGCTTTACAATCTCGTACCATCTCAGATACTACACTGAATATTTTTTGCAACTAATCATGCTTTACCTTCACAGAGAAGCAACTGACTGGGATTCTCACACAACCCATTTGGTCTTTTCTGTGAAGCTTGAATTAATGGTGGTCAGCATAAGTGTCTTTGATTTCAATAGTTTCAGCAGTTGTTCAAATATACTGGACATTACCTTTTTTATCTGACTAAATTATATACGCGGAGGCGCAATGGTCCAGTGGTTAGGGTAACAGACTCGCGGTCATAGGATCGTGGTTTCGATTCCCAGACCGGGCGTTGTGAGTGTTTATTGAGCGAAAACACCTAAAGCTCCACGAGGCTCCGGCAGGGGATGGTGGCGACCCATGTTGTACTCTTTCGCCACAACTTTCTCTCACTCTTACTTCCTGTTTCTGTTGTGCCTGTAATTCAAAGGGTCAGCCTTGTCATACTGTGTCACGCTGAATGTCCCCGAGAACTACGTTAAGGGTACACATGTCTGTGGAGTGCTCAGCCACTTGCACGCTAATTTCATGAGCAGGCTGTTCTGTTGATCGGATCAACTGGAACCCTCGTCGTCGTAAGCGACGGAGTGCCAACAAATTATATACAGAAAAATTAT
>NC_068983.1:21544919-21549097 GCF_001194135.2 Octopus bimaculoides
TATATATATGATTGCTGTATATGTATGTGTGTATATATTGAAGAGAGATAGAGAGAGGAGAAAGACGAAGAGAGGGAAAAAAGCATAAACAGGACAAGCTAAAGTGAAAAATAGTTAATACACAGCTAGATTGTTGTTGTTTGGGGAGATTATACTGATGGTGGTGCTGATACAGCGGTAGAATGCTTCGGTTAGTAATACAGCAGCCAAATGATGTGGAACGAAATTAATGTTACGCGACTAATGTCTTTCGTCATATTATAATGTTACGTTACAGGAAACTGCTAAACCTTATCCGAGATGAAATATAGCGTGGTTAAATTGACTCTCGTGCTTAGTGGTGTCGCTTGCTATCAATCAAACAGTCAGAATGTATTTATCAAAATAATGATTTCTCTTTAATAGAAACAAGGGTCTCTTTTATTTGTTTTTGTTTTGTTTTGTTTTGTTTGTCTGTTTGTTTGTTTGCTTTTTGTTAGAGAAAAGGGATATACATAATCGACTCAAAATCGCAATATTACAAAAATTTGTTCCATCAAAATTATATATAGAAACATATATGTATATACATACATACATACATATATATATATATATATATGTATATATATATGTATATATATACAGACATATATGTATTCATGCATACACACATCAATACCTACCAACATACATACATACATACATACATACATACATACATACATACATACATACATACGTGCAGGCATGACTGTATGCATTATTAAACGCATGTGAACTTTGTTCAAGTGCGAGCTGAATTATAAAAGCACGATTGTGAATCTGATACTGGATACTGCGGAACAAAAAACTCAATATGTTTCCGTTTACTACTTTTGTTGTTGCTGTGGTTGTTTTCTTTTTTTTTGCTTGTTTCTTTCTTTCTTGTTTCTGTTTTTCAATCTACACCCCCATCATCCATATCCTTTATCCTATCCCATACCTCATCCATATCACAGGGTACTTCAACCGAAATTCATCTCACAATGCGGCGCTAGGAATCTCTAACCCTTATTAGATTTTAAAGGTCCTAAATTTCGTGTTGTGTCTCCGCCTACAGCATCCGTATATTTGAGGGGGTCTTTGTTGTTTATTAAAATGCCTAAGTCTCCAAAGTATAACACGTCCAGATGATCTGTCGTTCAACACGACAACAGTGATCAGCAAATCCTCCCGAGGTTTATGCAAAAATAGCAGAGAGAAGTGAGATGCTATGAGAAACCTGCTGTATGGACCATCAAGACAATCTCAAAGCTCCTTTTTCATATCTCAGATTTCGGATACTATCAGCACATACAAACTCGCCTTTGGTACTATAGCTCTCAAAAATAATATCAACGTATTTATGGGACGATAAGATCCGCTTCGGAGAATCACTTCTGAAGATCTATCTTGATACAAGCTACCAACAGAGTCAAATATATCGTTTTTCAGTTGATTACGTAATACGAGTACATTCTAAATTTCGTTCTGCTTTTTTTATAATACCACTGAATATTCATCTATTGTTTCTGACACAACTTGTGAGAATACTGCCACACAGAAAAATTTGAATTCCTGATTTTGAGGGCAATGAATTGTTTCGGTGTGGAGGCGCAATGGCCCAGTGGTTAGGGCAGCGGACTCGCGGTCATAGGATCGCGGTTTCGATTCCCAGACCGGGCGTTGTGAGTGTTTATTGAGCGAAATTACATAAAGCTCCACGAGGCTCCGGCAGGGGATGGTGGCGAACCCTGTTGTACTCTTTCACCACAACTTTCTCTCACTCTTACTTCCTGTTTTTGTTGTGCCTGTATTTCAAAGCGCCAGCCTTGTCACACTGTGTCACGCTGAATATCCCCGAGAACTACGTTAAGGGTACACGTGTCTGTGGAGCGCTCAGCCACTTGCACGTTAATTTCACGAGCAGGCTGTTCCGTTGATCGGATCAACTGGAACCGACGGAGTGCCAACAACAACAACAATTGTTTCGGTGATTTTCTGCGATGGATTATAAATGAATAATTTTGCATTGGAGCTTTTTTTTTTATATATACGTAACTGAATTCACTAATCTGAATTTCTATGATTTTGACCTTCATACTCCACGAAATCAGTAATATGTGTGTGCCAGTTATGTATTGGAAGATATTTCAGTCGTCTATATTTCTCGTCTGTAAATTATCTGTGCATCACGGCCTTATGTGAAGATGACGGATGTGTGTGTGTGTGTGTGTACGTGCGCACGCATGTGCGCATAGATAGGCAGACAGACAGACAGACAGATAGCAAAATGGATAGATAGATATATACGTGTATGTGTATATATCTGTATGTATGTTTGTGTATGTGTCTATGTATGCAAGTATGTATATATATATATATATATATATATATATATATATATATATTGTTTGTATATATATATAAATATAGATAGATAGATAGATAGATAGATAGATAGATAGATAGATAGATTTACATATAGACACACATGCATATTTACATACACATGTGGGTGTGTATGTGTGTATGTATATATGTATGTATGCATGTGTATGTATGTAAATATGTATGAATGTATGTATGTATGTATGTATGTATGTATGTATACATACAATGACTTAATCAATGTGTGTATGTATGTATGTATGTAAATAAGTATGAATGTATGTATGTATGCATGTATGTATGTATACATACTATGACTTAATCATAGAACATCCGTGACATGTGAATTATAGGGTGGAAATTATCCTCAGACCCTGAGACCAATGCTTCAAGCATAAAGGATTCTCTAAACGCACCCAAGGACCATGCAATGAAGTTAAATTCAGCGAGCTGTTAAGTCTACAATTCACAAAAGATAAAGGCTACAATAAATCTAACAACCTCCACACAGTTTCCATTTACCAAATGTCATTTTGAAAGCTTTGTTCGCCACGAGCTCATGTTCGGTTACGTTTGCCAATGTTTTGCGCACTAGGATCGAACACGGAATCATACTTTTGTAAAAGAACTTCTACGCAACGTTGCAATACTGTCACTCGTAATTTTATTGCTTCGCCTAAGGGCATCTCTGATCGAGCAGGATTATGATCAAAGACTTATGTATGAAATATTAAATGCTACTCTCAGACATATAGAAATCTCAAAAGTAACTATACACCTTACAACATATAAATGTGTGTGTAGCGAGAGAGAAAGAGAGGGAGAGAGAGAAAGAGAGAGAGAGAGAGAAAGATAGAGAAAAAGAGACAGAGAGAAAGAGAGAGAGAGAGAGAGGGGTAGGCAGACAGACAGAGACAGACAGATAGGCAGACAGACAGACAGACAGGCAGGCAGATAGACAGACAGATAGATAGATAAATGCGTATGCATATATATTCATATATATGTATGCATATACGTATATATATATATATTTCGTTTTTGTATTTGGTTTGCAAGATTCTTTATGTGAATTCGTGTGTTGAAGCATAATTTATTGTGTCTGGGGAGAGTCATTCTCTTTTAGAGCCTTATTATTTAACACACCCATCAGTTTGATTTCCACTCATTTACTTATTTATTTTTTCTAAAATTTTCGTTGTCTTTTCAATAGTCGTTGATTCTGTTCGTTATCAGATCTGCGTTTTTTTGGCTTGTTTGTGCGCATGTGTGCGCGTCAGGTTGTATGTGTATACACATATGTGCGTGTGTATGTATGTATGTATGCATATGTGAGCATGCATATATATATATATATATATATGTGTGTGTGTGTGTGTGTGTGTGTGTGTGTATATATATATATATATATATATATATATACACTTTTACTTGTTTCAGTCATTTGACTGCGGCCATGCTGGAGCACCGCCTTTAGTCGAGCAAATCGATCTCAGGACTTATTCTTTGTAAGCCTAGTAATTATTCTATCGTTCTGTTTTGCCGAACCGCGAAGTTACGGGGACGTAGACACACCAGCATCGGTTGTCAAGCGATGTTGGGTCAGGGAGGGACAAACACAGACACAAGGCTTACTTCCTCAAACAAATAGTCATGGTCATACCACATGTCAGATGTCGAAACGATCGGAGTGAAACGTGAAATGTAGTTTTGGGTGAGGGCTCAAGAATATAACACGCCGCCCCGGTTATGTATAATTTCGTAAAATATGCAACTGTCATTGGAAG
>NC_068983.1:21549212-21550188 GCF_001194135.2 Octopus bimaculoides
GTGTGTGTGGTGTCCGTGTACTATGGATTCCCTCGTTCTTAGACGAGGGTTGAGGATTCCGCAATTTCTCGCTGAACAACCGCGCAAATAATTTACTTACAGTAGTCAAATGTTTACTCTCTTTTAGTCTTTTACTTGTTTCAGTCATTTGACTGTGGCCATGCTGGAGCACAATCTTTAGTCGAGCAAATCGACCCCAGGACTTATTCTCTGGAAGCCTAGTACTTATTCTATCGTTTTATTTTGCCGAACCGCTAAGTTACGGGGTCGTAAACACACCAGCATCGGTTGTCAAGCGATGTTGGGTCAGGGAGGGACAAACACAGACACAAGGCTTACTTCCTCAAACAAATAGTCATGGTCATACCACATGTCAGATGTCGAAACGATCGGAGTGAAACGTGAAATGTAGTTTTGGGTGAGGGCTCAAGAATATAACACGCCGCCCCGGTTATGTATAATTTCGTAAAATATGCAACTGTCATTGGAAGTATAGGTTAAAGAATATACAACAGGTATATTTTATACTAAAGTAAACAAAGGCAACGGAATTATTACTACACTTAGAAACGTTTGATCATAAATGTACAGACACACTAAATAAAGAAGAAAAGAAAACAGAAAAGTAACTGGTGAAAGAACAAAGGGAAAGTCAGAACAATATTGCTTTCTTTATACCCTTGATAATTACATTTTGCTATCGGTTACTGGAAAGGTATTTTTATAGCTTTTAAAACCGTGTTTATCTTTCTACTCAGCTTGCTAAGTATGTGTGTATGTATGTATGTATGTATGTATGTATGTATGTATGTATGTATGCGTGTATGTATGCATTTCTATGTGTGTGTATGTATGTAAAGATAGATAGACAGATAGGTTGATAGATAGATAGATAGATAGATAGATAGATAAATAGAAAGGAAGAAAGAAAGAATTTCTTTCTCTCTCTCTCTCTCTCTCTCTCTCTCTCTCTCTC
>NC_068983.1:21550211-21553340 GCF_001194135.2 Octopus bimaculoides
ATATATATATATATATATATATATATATATATATATAGGTGTACGAGTGGCTGTGTGGTAAGTAGCTTGCTTACGAACCACATGGTTCCGGGTTCAATCCACCGCTGGTGTGTTTAGGTCCCCGTAACTTAGCAGTTCGACAAAAGAGACCGATGAAATAAGTACTAGGCTTACAAAGAATAAGTCCTGGGGTCGATTTGCTCGACTAAAGGCGGTGCTCCAGCATGGCCACAGTCAAATGACTGAAACAAGTAAAAGAGTATATATATATTGTGCGTTTGTGCACGTGTTTAAGTGCGTGGTGTAGTGGGTAGAGCGTTGCACTCATGATCGCAAGGTTTTGAAATTGTGTCTTTGTGGTCACGTGTATGCTGTTGTCTGCGATTTTGTCATGGACAGGAAGTTGAAACAAAGTGCCAACGTGATTTTTTGTGTTTAACTTGGGAAGTCTGCTACAGAAACACTGATCAAGCTTCGGCAAGCTTACGGCGACGAGGTAATGGGTCGTACGCAATGTTTCAAGTGGCACTGGGGCTTCAAAAATGCACGACAGAACCGCAGCACAATCAAGAGCATGCTCATTGTTTTGTTTTGTTTTTTCCGACATCCACGGTATTGTGCAGAGAGAGTTCGTCACCCAGGGACAGACGGTCAATCGAGAGTTCTATTGCAACGTTTTGAAGCGTATGAGGGAGGACAGTCGGCGAAAGCAACCGGATCAGTGAAGCGCAAATAATCGGATACTTCACGACGACAATGCCCCTTGTCACCGAGCTCTCCTAACACGTGAGTTTCTCGCTAAAAACATAGTATCGCTTCCGCACAGGCCCTATTCATCAGATTTAGCACCTATGGACTTCTATCGTATCTCCATGATGAAAATACAGCTCAGAGGTTGCCGTTTTAACACGTTGATCGAATCGCAGAAAGTCCTCTACTCACTCACGGGAAACGACTTCTTTTGTTCTGTCTGTCGTGTGGTCTAATCCTTTGTAGCTCTTCCACACACAAACACACATGTATATATGTGTGTGTATATGATGTATATGCATATTTGTGTGTGTATGTGCGTGTGTGTGTGTGTGTGTGTGTGTGTGTGTATGCGTGTGTGCGTTTGCATGTATGCATGTACATATGTAAGTAAAATTACGAATTAAAAGCGATTCTGTAATCATTATCGGTCGCACATACATAATGCATGTTGTGTGTGTGTGTGTGAGAGAGAGAGAGAGAGAGAAAGAAAGAAAGAAAGAAAGAAAGAAAGAAAGAAAGAAAGAAAGAAAGAAAGAAAGAAAGAAAGAAAGAAAAAAGAAATAAAGAAACAAACAAACAAACAAACAAACAAACAAACAAACAAAGACACAAAGAAACAAAGAAAGAAACAAAGAAACAAAGAAAGTGAGAGGATGCGTGGCCTAGTGATTAGGATGTTGCACTCTCGATCGCGAGATCGTGGTTTCAATTCCTAGACCCGGTGGTGCATTGTGTTCTTGAGCAAAACATTTCATCTCCCGTTACTCTGCGATCCCCTTGATACCCGACGCGTCATACACCGTTCACCTTTTCAGGCAACGTCGATTAGATGGAGAGAATGAGCTGATGTAGGGCACATATATTTGATCACTATAAAAAAAAATCATTTCTGCAGGTTGTTAAGTAAAAGCTGAACACTCATACGCTGTCTTCGACAGGAATGAAGGCACATGGCTTAGTGGTTGCAAGATCGTCGTTCGATTCCCAGACCGTTGTGTTCTTGAGCAAGCACTTCATTTCACATTGCTCAGCGATCATTTCGTCATTTGACATGTGGAACTCGGTGCACCTGTACAGATAATGTTGATTTGATGGAGGGAGGGAGCTTACGTGTACACAAACATTTGATCACTATAAACAAATCATCTGTGTGGTTGTTCGGCAAGAAATTACCGAACCCTCGTACGTCGTCTATGGAGGCACATGGCCTAGTGGTTAAAGCAGCGGACTCGCGTTCGAGAGATCGCAGGTTTGAATCTCAGACCGGGCGATGTGTGTGTTTATGAGCAAAACACCGAAGCTCCACACGGCTCCGACAGAAGGTAATGGCGAACCTCTGCTGACTCTTTCGCCACAACTTTCTCTCACTCTTTCCTCCTGCATCTTGCAGCTCACCTGCGACGGACCGGCGTCGGGTCCAGGTGGGTACGGCAATATATTGGACACACTAAAAACAGCCTACGTCAGAGGATGGCGGTACACAAATCCCAAATTAGGATCCCAGAAAACAGGAAAATACCTCTCAGTCAGCACATCGACGAATGTGCTTACAACAAATTTCCCAAATTCACATCGTTTTCTCTATACAAATTCAAAGACAATTCTAGCCAAAATGAACGCATTAGCAGAGAAATATTTTTTATAAGAAAATACCGACCGAGTCTAGATTCTCTAAACTAGCAACACTGAGACTTTCATATATATTTTAATATTTTCATACATAGATTTGCAAATTATTCAAAAGAAATAAACAAAGGGGATCGAAGAACCCGATTTCTATTAAAACCATAGGGTGAACAACTTCACCACGACTACTACTACTACTACTATTGTTATTATCATGACTGCTACTAGTTATTCGACAGCTACAATCACTCCTAGAATTCTTGACCACTATTTCATTTACTAAAACAGATAGTAGTAATCTACTAACACAAGTTGGAATTACTATGTTTTCAGAACTCAAGGAAAGGACCACGTGCGCATGCAAGAAATAACAGTAGACTATGAATGTCATTCTTAATTTTAATTTCAATTATATTTTATTAATAGCCCTTTTCTCTTCTCACATATTTTATATTCATTTTCGATAAGGTTTTTCAAAATAACCGAAACATGTAAATCAATTAAAACACCCAAAAAATGTTTTAAAAAAAGTAGCATTTTCATTTTTATTCATCTTCAATATCTACTTACTCGTGTGGTACTTTTACAAATCTTTTCAAATATATATATATATATATATATATACAGACAGAGAGAGAAAGAGAGACAGACAGACATATAGATAGATAGATAGATAGATAGATAGATAGATAGATAGATAGATAGATACGTACATGCATAATACACATATACACACATATGCATACACGT
>NC_068983.1:21556789-21559138 GCF_001194135.2 Octopus bimaculoides
GTGTGTGTGTGTGTGCGTGTGCGTGCGTGTGTGTGTATACTGAGGATGATAAATTGAATATTAATTTAATCAATATCAATTTAAAACCAGTGGTCTAGCATATAAAAAAATCTGATAATTTAGAAGAATTGTATTACATGCGTATAAGAAGGGATGACCACTAAGTGGATATCCGATATGCTAGAAAGAGGTCGTCAACGACCCAGCCACAAAGAAAAATAATGTTCTCCAGAAAAAAAATTCAGCAAACACCTGAGTATAGGCTGACAACACAAAATGAAAAATATACAAAATAAAGAATTAATCGTGTACCGGTTTCCCCATCAACATTTTACTTCGTAAAAACGTCCGTGGTTCATCAGTACAATCGTTCTAAATTCAATATAATTTGCAGAACTATACACGAATTGTCTTCATAAAATTTGACGTGCGTACAGTTCTACCGATTATATTGAGGTTATTTTCAAATGTCTCAGCTCTGGCGCGCTAAATTCCGAAAACAGTTCTGCAGAGGATAATACACTGTCGTATATGTTGCCGGCTAGAGGACATAATTATTTAAATTCATATTTATATCCTGAGGGTTATAAATTGAATATTAATTTAATTAGCATCAATTTAAAACCAGTGGTCTAGCATATAAAAAATCTGATAATTCAGAAAAATTGTATTACATGCGTGTCAGAAGGGATGACCACTAAGTGGAAATCCGATATGCTAGAAAGAGGTCATCAGCGACCCGGGTCATTGATGACCTCTTTCTAGCATATCGGATGTCCACTTAGTGGTCATCCCTTCTTATACGCAGATATATATATATATATATATATATGTATATATATACAGAGAGAGAGAGAGAGAGAGAGAAAGAAAGAAAGAAAGAAAGAAAGAAATAAAGAAAGAAAGAAAGACGAGAGAGCTAGCTAGTTAACTAGTTTGATAGACAGACAGACAGACAGATAGACACACGCTCGCGCACGCACACATACACACGCTACGCGCGTGATGTTTTTGCTGTCGCAATATTTATGTTCACATTTGAGATACTTGGTCGGACTTTTGATGAGAAGAAGAAGAAGAAGAAGAAGAAGAAGAAGAAGAAGAAGAAGAAGAAGAAGAAGAAGAAGAAGAATCAAACTCACGCCCCTACGGTCGTGAACCGAATTTCCTAACCACTAAACTGCGTGCGTTCACAACCAGTTAACCTGGGGTTAAACAGCACCAACTACTAATGCTCCTTCCACTATTAGTGTTACAACTACTACAACTACTACTACCACCACTGCTGCTGCTACGACAATTACTGCTATTGTAAACTGACGTTTACGCTTTAGATAGAGGGAACTGAATGCCGTGACTTCGAAGAGTTGTCTCAACGTAGAATCGATTGCCTTGCTGTATTTGTTTCAGCTATCACTGCATTCATAGAGGTCAATCCTGGACCGGCAGAATTACTATTTTGGCAATATTTATGGACAAGTTGTATTTCTCTCGAGCGTATTTATAGAGTACATCTGTTTGTTTCTTTTCATCACATCTCATCTATGGCACTCAATTATTTCGTCCAGGCTACAGGCTTCTTCTCCGTTATACGTTGTAGCAATATCTTTAAAACAGCCTCTTCAGATTCTTCATGCAGTATACTAAGCCTATAGCCTAACAGTTTTATATGTAGATTGGTTATACAGAATCCGACGTTATCATCAACACAGAGTTAGTTATACAACAAATGGATACGACGTATTGACGATTAATTTAATAGATCTACCTGTTGATTCGACTATAATAATCGTAAGTTGTGTGTTCGTGTGTGTATATGTATATGCTTATATATATGTGTACGTGTGTGTGTGTGTGTATTCATACATACATATATATTAGTTTTCCCGCCTAAGTCAATTGTCTAGATTTAGTTATCTATCTATCTCTTTGACTACCTCCAGCTATCTATACCTAGGTACATAGCAGAAGTATTTCTGTCTGCCAGCAATCTAGTTTTGGCGCCCACCATTTACTTAACTCTTTTTCACTCTCTCTTTCTCTCTCTTTTCTGTCTGTCTCTCTCTTCTCTGTATTTTTGTCTCTCTTTCTTTCTCTTCTTGATACTCTCACACTCACTCACTATCATTCACTCTTTCTTTTTCTCTCACCACCGCACTTTTTTTCTTATTTTCTACTTTTTATTCACCTCCTCACTCTTCCACTCACCCTCTGTCTCAAATATATACACACTGTGCGACTATTTATTTGCCTGTTTGTCTCCCTCTCTATCTCTCTATCTCTCTCTCTCTCTATCTCTCTCTCTCTCTCTCTCTCTCTCTCTCTCTCTCTCTCTCTCTCTCTCTCTCT
>NC_068983.1:21560644-21564669 GCF_001194135.2 Octopus bimaculoides
CTCTCTCTCTCTCTCTCTCTCTCTCTCTCTCTCTCTCTCTCTCTCTCTCTCTCTCACTATCACCCTCTTTCAACTTCTTACTCTTCCTACCTCTCACCACCTCTCTCTCTCCCACCTTCCCTTGAGTCTAATAAATATGCAATTCTCATTTCAAGCAATAAATTCTAATAAATAACTATTTCAGTCTAATGTCTCGTATATTCTCATATCTCTGCATTCTAACGACATCGCTACCGCCACCGATGCCATTCACACCACCACCACCACCACCACTATCACCACTACCACGGTCACCACTGCCACGACTACCACCACCACTACCACATTTACAGCAGCATTTATGCAACCACTAACATCACTACTGCCACTGTTACTGCAACACTGTCTGCACCACTCCGCTACTACGACTCCATCAGACATTCTGATGTTACTATTACTGCCACCAGCAACGACACTCCACCAGCACCACCAAGTCTACCACCACCACTACCACCACTACTACTACTAATACTACCATTGCCATACAAATACGAAAGCCAATACTAACACTTACTACTAATACCATTAGTACCACTGCTACTACAACCACTACCACTACCATAGCCACTACCAAAATCACTACTACTTCTACTACAACCACCACTATCACTACGACTCCTACTACTACTACCACCACCAACAACAACAACAACAACACTACCATTATTACCACTGCTACTACAACCACAACTCGTCGTACAATTGTTCCAACCACTACCACTACCATAGCCACTACCAAAATCATTACTACTTCTACTACAACCACCACTATCACTACAACTTCTACAACTACTAAAACACTACTATTGCCACCACTATCAGCACTACTACTACTACCACCAACACCACCAACAACAACAACAACACTACCATTAGTACCACTGCTACTACAACCACAACTCGTCGTACAATTATAACAACCACTACTATAGCCACTACCAAAATCACTACTACCTCTACTACTACTACTACCACCACCACCACCAACAACAACAACACTACTGCTACCGCTAGTAGAACTACTACTACCATGATATCATCATCACTACCACCACTACTATTATTATCACCACTACAACTACTACTGCTAACATATTACTACCACAACACTATCTCATTCCTCAGCACAATATGATAATCCCCCCCTCCACTGCCACCATTTCAAGTACCATGGCCGTCACTGTTGTAATTGCTTACAACATGGGCAAGAAACTTCCGACATCGCCACCACTGCCACCTTCACTGCTTTCCTTAATACCGCCAACAGCACTGCCTATACTACCAACATTCATACCACTTGAACTACCCCCAACATGACGTCGATACCACCGTCAACAACATCAACAATATCGACATTATCAACACCGTTAACACTCATAATATCAACGCCGCCAACATCATCACTACTACTACTACTACTACTACTAGTATTATTATTATTATTATTATTATTATTATTATTATTATTATTAATAATAATAATAATAATAATAATAATAATAATAATAATGAGGATAATAATAATAATAATAATAATAATAATAATGAGGATAATAATAATAATAATAATAATAATAATAATAATAATAATAATAATAATAATAATAATAATAATGAGGATAATACCATTGCCACTACAATAATCACAGCATCCACTACCACATCAACAACAACACCATTGCTATCAATGTTATTACCACCACCAACACCGCCACTACTACAGGTGCCACCATCACCAACATCATCATCACCACCACCACCACCGTTACTCCATCGACACCTTCACCGATACCAGCACCACCATCATGAAGAAGGCCAGTACTTTCAACGGCATTATCACCACCACCAACAACAACAACAACACCAACAGCGCCAACACCCAATGTGATTCTCATTACTGTTGTTTTATTGTTTTTATGGTCGGTTGTAATTCATACCAATGTATTTGTTGTGCGTTCTGTTATTTGTGGTATTATCCAATTTCGTCTCCAGCCGCCGTTCATGTAGCAAATATCTTTATGTTGAAAGTAAAGTTAAACGAACGCCATTATGGAAGCAAAGTTAATTTCTTGAAAACAGATACATTTCTAAACGTTCGTTTAAAACTTTCTCTTCAAAACTTCGTGGTTCTAGACTCGATCCCCTTTCGCTGCCTTTTGGATATCTTTCCTTACTTTTTTACTTTTTCAGCATATTTTTTTCTGATCTGTTCTCCACTTCAGCCTCAGAATAATCCAATAATGAGATTAGGGCTACGTTCAAGTCCACGGGGTTAACTTTTTGAAGGAGGTACTTTAGAATCTGCAGTCTGTATGATAGAAAAATGGTACAGACAGGTAAACAATTGGTATCAGGTTAGATTATGATATTTGTATGTATTTAAACATTGACAAAACTTGAGGCTTCAAAAACTGGGGAGTTTGCTCACAAAAGGTCAATAAAAGATCGATTGAGGAATGTGCATAATGGCTGTGGTATATGCTGGTATTTTCCCGGATCAGCTATAAGTTAAGTCTATACTATTGGTATCAGATATTAGATACAGCTGGTCATCGTAGGTAGAATCCAAAGTTGGATATTATTTATATTATCATATATATATATACATTCATATATATATATATATACATTCGCCATGATAGATCGCTGACCACTATATTTATATTTTTTCTCCTTTTTTTCTCCTTGCTTCTCTCCTTATTTCTTTCTGTGTTCCTTTCAGTTGAAGAGCGTAGCTCGAAACGTCAAAGACTTTCCCTATTCCCGAGCGTTAAACTAATACATCTATTTGTTGTTTACACCACCTGTCTTCGTCTGTTGTTTTTTTTCGTAAATTCTCCCATATATATATATATATATATTTGGTGTATCAAGAAGTACTGTCTCGAGAGTAATGACAGCCTTTGAGAAAGAGGGAAAAACCTCCTCGTCGAAAGAAAACTCCTGAAGAAAACCAAAACTTTCATATAGGAACTGTCGGGCTCTTACGCAAATTGTTAGAAAGGATCACAAAAGTGCAGCTCTCAAAATTACTGCAAAGCTTAATAAACACCTCGAGAACCCAGTTTCAACAAAAACTGTTCACCGGGAGCTGCACAAAGTTGAATTTCACGGGAGGGCTGCAATCAGAAAACCAAAGCGTTCAGAATGGAGTAAAAACCTAAAGAATTTGTCCCTAGAACAGTGAAAGAGTGTTATTTTATCGGACGAGTCATCCTTTACATTATTTCCGACCACCGGCCGAGTAAACGTGTGGAAACAGGCAAAAGAAGCATTTGACCCAGACTGCCTTCTTCCAAATGTTAAACACGGAGGAGGATACGTGATGATCCGGAAGGCTATATATTGGAAATCCTATGGCCCAATGTTTTCCCTTCATGGCAGAATTAATAGTCAACACTATTTAAGTATTTTATCTGATCAAATTCAGCCTACGGTTGCAGAACTGTTTCTGCAGTTTTTCAGGATGATAATACACCATTTCACACAGCTAAATTTGTTACTGAATGGCACGATGAACATTCTAGGAAAGTTGAACATCCTATCTGGCCACCACAGTCCCAGATCTCAATATTATTCAGCATTTATGGTGCTTTTAGAAAAACAAGTAAGGAGTCGATATCCTCCACCATCATCACTACAAGAACTCGAGACTGTATTAGTTGAGGAATGGACAAAAATTCATTTGGAAACAATTCAAACTTTATACGAGTCCATACCTCGTAGAATTCAAGCTGTAATTACTGCAAAAGCGGTCCTACCGCCATATAAAATAAATTTGTTTGAAATTTTAAGGTGTTTCCATTATTTTGGCCAACCCCTGTATATATATATATATACTCTTTATTCTTTTACTCTTTTACTTGTTTCAGTCATTTGACTGCGGCCATGCTGGAGCACCGCCTTTAGTCGAGCAAATCGACCCCAGGACTTATTCTTGGAAGCCTAGTACTTATTCTGTTGGTCTCTTTTGCCGAACCGCTAAG
>NC_068983.1:21566318-21567232 GCF_001194135.2 Octopus bimaculoides
CGACGGTAGTGGTGGTGCTGGTGGTGGTAGCGGTGATAGTGGTGGTGGTGCTGGTGGTGCTGGTGATGCCGTTGCTGCTGTTGCTGCCGCTGGTTCATTTAGTACAGGAAGAAGATAGCTGTGATGTTACCAATGCTTTTGTCGACGTTGCTGTTGTTATTCTTGCAGTTATTCTTGCTGTTATTGTTGTTATTGTTGTTATTGTTGATGTTTTTATTGTTGATGTTTTTATTGTTGTTGTTGTTGTTGTTACCAGTATTACTGACGCCATTTAGCGGTTACATTTCTAATGGGTTCACCAAGAGTAGAGGCAAATGAATGGAAGCAACAATAAAAGTCGATTGGTTATGGGGGAGACCTTATCGGACTTTTCTTCCTGCTGTCACGGAAATATGGCGGTCATAAAACAATATGGCGTAAAATGGTGCTTAAGACAGTTCAAACGTGTGTGCATAAGTATCTACGTGATGGTTGCATACGTCCATATACAAGAACATGTGAATGCACATATATGTGCAAAGACATACGCGGACAACCGTATGCACCACACATACCACACACATGTGCGTGCATGCATATACAAAACGCATACAGTCAGACTAATGCTACGCATATACAATGTATGTCCAAATTGTGTTCACTTCTACCGAAATATTCACAAACTCAGGCGTGGCTGTGTGGTAGGCGCAGGGTGGGTGTGGTAGGCGCAGGCGTGGGTGTGGTAGGCGCAGGCGTGGGTGTGGTAGGCGCAGGCGTGGCTGTGTGGTAAGAAGCTTACTTCTCAACTACATGACTCTGGGTTCAGTCCCACTGCGTGGCACCTTGGGCAGCTGTCTTCTACTATAGCCTCTAGTCGACCAAATCCTTGTGAGTGAATTTGGTAGACAGAAACTGAAAGAAGCCTGTCGTGTGTA
>NC_068983.1:21570737-21573691 GCF_001194135.2 Octopus bimaculoides
CACCGGGCACAAAGCCAGTTTTTTATTTTTTTTTTCTGTGCTGGTGGCGCGGAGAGGGGAGGCTAGTATGCATGGGTGATTGCTGGTTTTCTATAAACAAAAAAAAAAAAGACATGTGCCTCAGAGGGAAACTTTCTAAATGCATTCCCATGGTCATTCATGACCGAAGGGGTCTATACGACCATATTCCAATTAACTTCGCCAATGAAACAGACATGCACTGTAGATTAAAAAACGTATGATCTCGATTCTTTTTGTGGTTTTAATCACTTTATTTTATTTATCGCAATAATACATTTGGGAAAGGTGCCATTAATTGGTTGGGTCTGAAATAGCTACCAAGTATCACTCAAATAGCACGTGGTTGCCTTCAAAAAGAAGGGCGCGTTTGATATAGTGATCTCGCGCTCAGAATACTTGAGAAGGAAATACGAGGTGGCCACGGTGTAAATGCTTTCAGCCATAGATTTACGTGATCATCTCTAATCGGGATGGGGTTGGGGGACGGGACAACAATAAAAAATTCAGCCTTGAAACTTGACGCTTTGACAAGTCCTAAGAAAGAGCTTTGGACAGAATCTCACGTGGTATTTACTTTGATCTCTAAGCTTGTTCAAATCTGACCAAGGCCTCCAAGGTATCTTTGGTTTGAAAACAGCATCCTTCTTCTCACTAGTCTCGATGGCCCTGAAAGAGGTCATGGGTGTTAGCCGTTCTTCCTAAACATGTCAGTGTTAACCTACTTTAAAAGAAATCCTATTTTCTATTTACATGGTAGTCTTCATGTCAAATGCTTTAGTTTGAGTACTCAAAATATCATTAAGATGTCTCATTCATTAAACAGAAGAAGTACCGATACTGTGTGAAAATGAATAAATCCACACTATGTGCTAAGGGGCAGTTGTCAGAGAATACATTCGAAGAAATACTAATTAAAGTCACTAAGGAGTTTTCAGGGAGATTTACAAGAAACGATACAAACGAATACAGATCACAGGTGTATCTTCTGTATTTACTCTTACTTGTAACATTGAATACCATAGCTTCTGGGTCATTTCCATGAAGAAGCAGCATTCATTAGCAAAACTGAAATGTGTAAATGGGTGAATTAATATAGAGGTCATAAAAAGAACTGCTAAATGTTTATACGAACATCTAGATCATTGTTTCAACCATGAAGAAAAACAATGCCTTTGGGAAATATAAAACATTTATCAAAACAAAAATTCAGACAATAAACAAGTAAATAAAAGTCCTACGACTAGATATATATTATATGATGTAACTTCTAATTGTGTGTGAGTATATATATATAAATATATATAACTATAAATATATATATAAATATATATATAAATATAAATGTATATATATAAATATATATATATATAAATATATGTGTGTGTGAGTGAGTGTGTGTGTGTGTGTGTGTGTGTGTGTGTGTGTTTATGTGTGTGTGTGTGTGTGTGTAAAGGGTGATATTATTTAGTAAACAATAATATGGGAAGACGATGGTTGATACACAGTAGGATGGAATGTCGGAGTCGTAATCAGTGTGTAAGGATCGGTTCTTCGTTGATAGCCATTATGTAAAGATGAAAGAACTGTGGTTGAAGTTGTAAAGAAAATATTTGTTTACCGTTACATCGAATATACCTTGCCTCGACGGGCAGGTGAATAAAATCCTAGAGCGTGCGAAGTAAAAAAAATAATTAATTTCGGCCTGTGTGTTCGTATTGAAGTAGTAAACCATAGAGAGAGATGTGGTAATGTGTAGCGATGACCAAGTGAGTTAGTGAAAGTTGGAGGGTGTGGGAGGTTGGGTGTCATAGCTGCTGAGAGTAAATTTTCATTTCTCCATTTGACCATTGTCTTAGAGTAGCTACCTTGCTTTGGATCATGATTCTAGCGTTCTGCTCCCTAACTGATGGTAGCTGTCTCTCACTCGAGTTTATCATTCATTAACTATCTGATTGAGTTGTCACGAGCCGACTAACTCAGTTGTCATCAAGTCACTAACTGATTTTTGCTTGGGGTTCTTGCTTTTATAACTATCCAGAAGGATAGACATATCATTGAGAACAATAGATTTAGTTGGTGGTACTTGTTATCTTAATTCTAACTTTTGGTGAAATAGAAGAGATTAGAAAGGTCAAAAGGTGGAGACATTATTTCGGCATAGCTGAGGCAATCTGGCAAATGTAAAACTGCTGTCACAGAAAAACTATTGTTCCACCGTGAGAAAAGTTCTGTTGAAGTGTTAATTTAAATTTGGCTATGGTGGATCGAATCCACTTCATGCCTGCAAGATTCACTACACATACATACATACATACATACATACATACATACATACATACATACATACATACATACATATGTATAGATGTAAGTTTGTACATATACGTATGTATGTATGCATATATATATTATTTATATTATTATATATATGTATATATATATATATATATATATATATATATATATATATATATATATATATATACACACACAAATATATATACCCACATACATATACATACATACATAAAACTACATGCTCACACATTTACACAAACACGCACATGTATCCGCTTACATGCCGATATATGTAGTATTAAATGATTGAGATCTTTAAAGTAAGATTGGGGAGTTAAAATTAAAATGGAGGTAAAGGAAAGTTAAGTAAGGTTGTTAGGGATTACCTAAGGGGTGTTGTGGATATATGCTGTGTGGTTATTTAGGTTGCATTTAGATTTGTGGTAAAATTTGAAGGCATGTTAAAGGCGGTGTACTTATGGCCTCATTATATTTATTTAGTAGTGTCGAGGAGTTTTGTTTTAATAATGTGCAATGCCTCTTTTAGACATAACTTACAGGCTAAGCGTTGACCTTGGTATAGAAGCCCTGAATCTATTATGAACCATGACAAAAATGTAAGGAATATTTCTATT
>NC_068983.1:21574283-21575774 GCF_001194135.2 Octopus bimaculoides
ATATATATATATATATATATACATACACACACAACATGTGTGTGCATGTTAGGAAGGGAAGTGGGTATGTAGGTGGGAGGGGAGGGAGTTATATATTTACATTCATATCATGGTCTCGTATCCAACTGTTTACTAACAATCCTTGGTGTATGTAAAGCAGGCGTAGGACACAATATAGAAGGAATTGATAAATCATGTGATTTATGATGTCTTCTCGATATAGTGTGGTGTCAGTGACTCAGCAAAGGATTCTTGTTCCTGTCAGTAGGACGACATTAGCTTTGATCCCCTATTTGGAACGTGTAAAGAGCTGGACAATACATGGAGTATTACTTAATAACGGGTTAAGGAATTTTGCTGCTACAACCAGCATTGTTGTCTCTTTAATCATGTTACCGTCTTCTTTACCTTTGATTCATAGGTATTACTTGAAGATCTGTTTGATGTGTTATGAAGAATGCTATTTTTGTTGTTTAACCACAGTTAACGTGTGATTGTGTAAATCAAAAGCATTCCAACTGTGACCATCTCCTTAGAAACAAATTATCTAAGATTGTGTTACACAATCTATCCTTCATTGTCATGAACCGTGGACTGTTGGTAGCAAGGGATTTGCCACCATTTGTCTCTATGTCTCGCAGGTCGGGCGACGTTATACAGAAGCTCCCTCACAGAGACGTAAGTGATGTTTGAAGAAGCTGGTATGATAGCAAAATGCATTTCTTCGAAGGACTCCAATAAAAAAGGGTGATGTAAAAGATAGCTTTTTCTGTTTTATGGATTTACTTTGATGCAGTAAACAATATTTCTTGGCAAGATGGAGTTGTTTACGAGCTATAACTGTGATTTCTTGTTGCTGCATTGCGTTCGTCATTCTATTTGTCCCCAGTAATCTCGCATTATGTAATGCAACTTTGGAACGTGTTGGGGTGCTATAACTAACCTTGACGTTGTTGTTATTAAAGAGTTAGTATGATTTGTAGCTGAGGGAGAAATATTTTGTCTTTTTTCTTTTTGTGTTGTTTTTCGTTTATTTCTTTTTTTGTTGTTCTTTTTTATCTTATGAAGACGAACTGCTCTACCACAAAGCTCTTGACATTCATATTCAATGCTGAGATATACTACACTATATTCTTATCTGCACTGACTTTATTGTTTTCAGATGAGTTACACATAGCGCCTTTGCATCTGTATATATAAGGGTGTATATGTATGTGTGCATGTGCGTGTGTGTGCACGTGTGCGTGTGTGTGAGCGTGTGAGTGTGTGTATGCGTGTGTGCAAGTGCGTGCTCAGTGTGCGTCAAAGCGTGTGCACTTGTGTATATGTGCATGCATATACACGTATGTATATATAAATATATTTCGGCATGGATATATAACAGCATGACCGCAGCCACTTGGCTAAAACACATAAATAAATAAAAATATGTTTATATCTGTATGTATAAGTTAATATATACATATAAATATATATATATACATATATATA
>NC_068983.1:21575883-21578785 GCF_001194135.2 Octopus bimaculoides
ATATATATATATATATATATACATGCATATGTATGTATGCATGTATATAATGTATGTGTGTATGCGTGTATGCGCGTGTATGTGTGAGTGTAGAGTAGATGGTTATTATCAGTTACATGATGTACGCTACGCTATCATGTTGAACCTACTGTTCTGGTGTACATATTAATCAAAAGTACACATACGAACTTTAGATTATGACGAGGTTATGTCATGATAGTGCAAGAACGAAATTATAATTTTTAAAAATCGGTTTCGGCTTTCTTTTATCTTTAATCTACTACTTGTTTCAGTCATTGGATTGTGGCCATGCTGGGACATCATCACGGAGAGTTTTAGTCGAACAAATCACCCCCCCCCCCTCCAGTATTTATGATTCATTTCTTTAAATTTGGTATTTATTCTATCGGTGTCTTTTGCTAAATGTTAAGTGACCGGAAATAAACCAGCACCGGTTGTCAGGTGGTGGTAGGGCCATACACAAAAACACTCACCCAGGCACATACGTATGTAGATACATATGTCCGTGTATATAAATATGTGTGTGTTTATGTCTGTGTGTGTGTGTCTACGACTCGCTTCTTTCAGTTTCACTATGCCAAATCCGTTCACATGGCTTTGATCTCTTCCAGGCTATAGTAGAAGACGCTGGCTCAGCGTGCCACGCAGTGGGACTGAACTTGTGACCATGTGGTCTGGAAGCATACTTCTTACCACAGCTCACGCATCCACGATTATACTTATACATACATATACACACACACACACACATATATAACATATATGATAGATAGATAGATAGATAGATAGATAGATAGATAGATAGATAGATAGATAGATAGATAGATAGATAGATAGGTATAAGCATGTGCATATACTTGCACGTTTATGCACGTTCTGTAAAGTCTATACGTTGATTTGTTGAGCATTATAGACCAATAAAATCTCTGCGTATGCACGTATATGCGCAAGGAGATGCATGTGTGAGTGTGCTTGTAAGTTTACAAATATATGTACCTATATGTATGTATGCATGTATGTTTCAGTATTTTCGCATATGTATGCATATGTTTCTACTCATCTGCGAGCGTAAAGTGTGCATGAATAAATACATGCTTATATGTATGCATATCTGCATACATGTACGGTATGCTACATGTGTGTTATGCATAAGTGTACATAAATGTGTGTTTGTGTGCGTATGTGTGTGTGTGTGTGTGTGTGTGTGTACATATACATATGTGTATGTATCCGTGTGTCTACATAATTATGAAACGCAGGACTCGTAATGTACCAAAATACTACCAAATTTCCCAAAAGCCCTTTAGGTAAAGAATTAAGCAAACCTCAATCTTACATTAGCTCTAAAACCAGGCCCATGTTATGAAGCAGCTGAATAAAATCAAACTCACCGTTAATTAAAGAGATACATGCAAATTCCATCGCAATTTCAACGAAATGACATGTTCTGCAATTCACTATGACGTCTTACATAGAACAAAGAGTCAAGATATAATGATTATATTCACATCACTCTCTCTTCCTCACTCATTGTCTCCCTTTCTCTCACACTTTCTCCTTTTCTCTCTCTTTCTCTCTATTTCTCTCAAACTCTCTGTCCCCTCTCTCCCAATTTTTCTTTATTTTTCGTCCTACTCTCTCAATCTCACTCTCTCTCTCTCTCTCTCTGTGCATAAAAATATGCATATTATTATTATTATTATTATTATTATTATTATTATTATTATTATTATTATTATTATTATTATTTCGCCCTTGTGCCAAATAAGTGAAGTCATTATAGTTATGATGATGATTATTATTATTATTATTATTGAGTGAGAGAGTACTGCATGCCATCAAAGTGACACTGGGGTAAAATATACGAAACACCAACGTTTCCACAGGTGAATTATCCAAACCCCAAAGAATTCCTCTCAACACATGGCTATGATGCTCCCCCACTACTTCTGCTCATGATCAGAGATGCACATATCGTCAGCCACCAAGGGACATGCTCAACTGGTTAAGATCAAACAACTGACAAGCAAATCTGTGGTATTAAGCAGAATATTTACTGTAGCCCATCCTTTTATACGAAGACAAAGCAATGTACACGATAACACTTCCTACAGTTAAGATGAGAAGCTATGAAAGCCACTGTCTGATACTGCATCAGGGCATTTATTATTATTGTTATCATTATTATTGTTATTATTATTATTGTTGTTGTTGTTATTCTGAATGACACTCGTATAGTTCTTAATAACCGGCTGTTCTTTACTTGAAAGCAGACAATAGCAAATCACCAAAGGTTTCAAGTAGTGCCTTCTCCTGTGACTCAAAGAGACAATACTCTCCTTAGAATGCGAGCTGTACCTAACAATGCCGTCTTCTGGATTACCTCGGGCCTGAAAGCAGCTCCAATATTCTTGGAAACTACTCCTAATGCTCTAATTACCACCGGTATCACCACTACTTTCCTCATGCCCCATAACTTTCCTATACCGCAGTGGCTGGTATTTCTCAATCTTTTCTGTTTCCTTACATTTCGCCCTCGAATCACCTGGTATTGCAACGTCTGTTATCTTTGCTTCTTTTTCATCGTTATGGATGAGCACGATATCTAGTCGTCTCGCCTCTATGACTTGGTTGCACTGCATGCTAAAATACCAGAGTATTTTGTTATGTTCGTTTTCCATTGCTCCCTCTAGCTTGTGTTCATAACATTGTTCGGCTCTCTCGACGTTTGCTTTACCGAACAACAGCCAGTGGATATATCTGGCCGCATTGTCGTGTCTCCTTTTGTATTCGCTTTGTGCGAGCTTACAGCACTAACAATATAATATGGCTTATACTTTCTCCCTTCTCAGAGCACGTATATATATATATATATATATAT
>NC_068983.1:21579080-21581768 GCF_001194135.2 Octopus bimaculoides
TATATATATATATATATATATATATATATATATATATATATATATCATATATATGCACGTTTATGATATATATAATTCAAGACAGGCTGTCCTTAGGAGCTTATCTCTGCTGATGATCTTGCTCTAATAGCTGGTATACCAGAACTAGAGATGAACTTTCAAGTGTGGAAGCAAGGTCTAGAATCGAAGGGCCTTAGAGACAATGTATCAAAAACCAAAGTCCCAGTAAGTAGGAAGGCGGATAAATCACTAACCCCTTAAGTAGATGGCCCTGCTCGATCTGTAGAAAAGGCGTAAGTAGAAACTCCGTAAGATGTACCAGGTGTAAGCTATGGACACATAAGAGGTGCAGCAATATCAAAGGAAGGTTAACTGGGAAGATAGTTTTTGTGTGGCAAATGCACAGGGGAAATAAACACTGAAGATGTACAGAAAACATATTCCATCACATGCCAGGGGAAAAAACTAAAAATAGTTGATGGCTTCCACTACCTAGCTGACCAGGTCTGTAGTGGGGGTGGATGCTCTGAGAGTGTTGCCACTAGATTAAGAATAGCCTGGACAAAGTTCCGAAAGCCCCTAACTCAGCTGGTAATAATTTTCGGAACGAGAGAACAAGAAGCCATGATGGTCCCTTGAGTGACATTTATCCTCAATTGCTTATACTACTGCTCCCAAAACTGGTCACCGCGCAGAGTAAAATTAACGATAGAACTGGAAACAATCCAGCGAAGCTACACGAAAAAGATCGTCTCAATGTGACCGGTCAGGTACTGAGAAAAGCTGAAAAAGTTAACACTCTACTTCTTAGGACGAAGGCGGGAACAATATGCAGTGAAAATCCCAGAAGGACGTTTACCAAACTTTGACATTAAAAGTTATATAGACACTAGAACGGGGCAACAAGATACAGGACCAGATACGCCAACAGCTTAAATTTCAAGGGCTCACAGCTCTTTAATATCCCCCCGAAATGCCTGAGAGATCTACATGGGGTGGATGCAGGAGTCCTCAAAACAAAAGTGAACCCCTCTCATGTCGAGTTGTCCGGATAAAACTAACTCACAGCAGGAAACGCAAATGAAGGCAGCAGCGTCAAACCACATAATTCATCAAATGACACATATCAGAGGAAGTTTTCAAATAATGTGTTTTTTTTTTAAACTAACGACGGTGCCCCAGTATGACCACACTTCACAAGTTGAAACAAGTAAAAGTGTTGTGTAGATAATCTTACGCTAAAAAACAACTATAAGGGAAGATATTTTACGTTCAGAAACAACCTGCGGACCACACGGCTTGTTGCCCATGATTGAATTCTACAACATTATTTAATGCACCTTTCCATTTTAAAAGAATAGAATGTAATTTGAGGGAAATTTGTCTACTATTTCTACAATGTCGACTGACCACGTTGACTCAAAATCCTGCTGTTTTGGTTTTCCATAAATCGTGGACATCTGGCACACAGTGGTAAGCAGCAGATTAGATAGTTTACGGTATCTGAGTTTAATATCTTTGTTCTAAATTGAAATTCTCTTGAGCTTAACACAGTCATTCATCATCACGGAAACAAAACTGAACGGCATATATATATATATATATATATATATACACATACGTGTGTATGTGCGTGCCTGTGTGTGTGTTTATATGTATATCTGCGTGTTTGTGTGTGTCTATGTATGCGTATAATATATAAACATCCATGTTTATAGATAAACAGCTGCACAGATGCATATAGTTATATGGACACATGTTCATACTCTCTTACGTACATAAGCTCTTGCACACATACATACATACATACACATGTATCTACATGTATATGGTTCTATATATATATACATACATATGCACACGAATGGAGATACACAAATATTAATATTTTTTATGCACAGTTAAATATAAAGACAAACATTAGAAGAAAAATCAGCCAATAGTCTTAAATAGAGTATCACTTTATTTTTACATATACTTTCACAATATAGGTTAAGTCACATGTCTTGAAACCAATTGCCGACGTAAGATGAGGTATGGTTGTATATTGGTTTATATCATGGCTTCATATTTTGGCAGAAGGCTGACAGTTTTAGGGGAAGAGTCAAGTCGACTAAACCGACCCCACTGTTCAACTGGTTATTTTATAGATTCCGAAAGGATGAATGGTAAAGCCAACCTCGGTGGAATTTGAACTCAGAACTTAAAGACGGACGAAATGCCGCTAAGTATCTTGTCCGGTGTGCTAACGACTCTGCCAACTTGCTGCCTTGATAATCAATAATGTTAATAGGCCAATATGTTTTTTGTACGTACTTGATGTGTGTGTCATGCTTAAGAGAAAGGAACTGTTGAAAGAAATTTTGTTGCTTAAATAAAAATTTTTAGCTAGATCTCTTGTAATGTCTGGAAGAGATTTGAGACCACCAACCAATGTGTTGTATTACTACTACTCAATACCCATGCCTACTATTCAATCGAAGCATTGAATATCTTAATGCAAAAATTAAGATACTTAAATTTGACGCTTGTGTCGAGCAAGGGAGAGAGGAAGTGAGAAAAAAAGAGAAAGAGTGAGAGGGAGTGGCTGAATTCCTTTGAATTCCTTTCTACGATTGAACCCTCCTGGCTATTAAAGGCCTAACCACACACACACACACACACACACACACACACACACACACACAC
>NC_068983.1:21581793-21583999 GCF_001194135.2 Octopus bimaculoides
ACACACATTTGTTTTAGGTCTTCTACCCATTTGAGTTCGGCCACACACCAGATAAGATGTTAAGTCTTATATGCCGAAATTTAAATTTTGAATTTGTTTTAATTATAAAATTACACCTCAGCTAAAGAACATCTTTTGGCTTTCGAATACGACCTTTTCTTTCTCTTTCTATATTTTTGTTAAGTTACAATTTCTCTGTTTTTGGTCAAGATTTTTCTAGTTTCTTTTTTCTTGTATCAAGTAATGGAAGAAAGCATTAAAAAAAATTAAATTCATAGAGCCGAACAAAATCAAAAATATTAATTCTATTTTTGCCCTTTCCTTAATACTAACAAGAGCATAATATGAGAGACATTTGGCTGTTATTTCTAGCAAATTGAACAACCACACGGAATTGTTCGATTGGCTCATTTGTTGATATGTATAAGTAAGCAAAAACTAAAAGACATACACAGACACACACACACACACACACATATATATATATATATATATATATGAATGTGTCTGTGTTTGTACCCCCACCACCATTGCTTGACAACTGATGTTCGTGAGTTTGCGTCCCTGTAACTTAGTTGTTCAGCAGAAGAGACTGATAGAAGAAGCACCAGGCTTAGAGGGAATAAGTTCAGGGGTCAATTTTTTCGACTACAGGGTGGTGCTCTAGCATGGCCACCGTCAAAGGACTGAAAGAAATAAAAGAATACGAGAAAAATATTCCGTACCACTAAACCAAGAGGGTTCTCTGAATATGTACGATGTATTTTAAGGCTAAATAGTAATTCTGTTTACGTTTGCGTAACTGAGATATTTTAGTTGGATTATATAGTTATCGGTTTTACACTTCTTTCTATATTCTGTAACTGTCGCAAGTCCTGAAATTTGGCACTAGTCCTGAAATAGGCACAAGTCCTGAAATTTGGGGTGGAGGCAGTCACGTCCCCGAAAGGATGAGAGGCAAAGTACATCTCGGCAGAATTTGAACTCAGAACGTAAAGACATACGAAATACAGATAAGTATTTCACCCGGCGTGCTAACGGTTCTGCCAGCATGCCGCCTTTAACTGTCACAATATAGAAACATTTCTCATCGCACCAGCACACAATTTACAGATGCTTACATTTTTTATAATTTCCGTGAATTTTTCACGGGTCTAGCTAATAATAATAATAATAATAATTGTTTTTTCTATTACTGGCACAAGGCCTGAAATTTGGGGAATAGTCAATTACATTGACCCTAGTGTTTCACTGGTATTTAATTTATCGACCCCAAAAAGATGAAAGGCAAACTCGACCTTGCCGGAATTTGAACTCAGAATTTAAAACGAACAAATGCCGCTAAGCATCTTGCCCGGTATGCTAATGATTCTGCCAGCTCGCAGCCTTATATAGCGCCCAAGGTTCATTTTTAGGACCAAATAATCCATCATATTTCAGCAGCACCTGTATTTATCTGAGATATCTTTCGTTAGGCATCAAGACTGGAGTGTCTTTCAAATATTGTAATAAATTTTTTTTTATATATTTAGTATCAGATAAAGTTGTATAAAAAAAAGATTTTTGGTAATAAATTAAATAAAAAGATTTTTTGGCACTAATGGGTTAACATCTGATGTTCTTAATACAATATTCGTAACTTATCCAGGAACATCCAGTGCTTTTGTTGTGGTATGAGTCGTTTTATTGTGAATCAGTAACTTTCAGAGTTTAGTTTTTAATCTGACAAAATGGCTGCTACTCAATAGTGTCACTTGTGTGAGAAAGCTTTTTATACTGAACTTGAATACAGTCAAAGTTCAATGCCACAACTATGTGCTTCTTTCCTTGATAGACAGCCATTCTATTCCAATGAGTGTCATATCCTGCAACATTCCAAAGACGAAATATTAGCGAAGAGATAGCTCTATTCAAACGCTTATTATCATGATTATATATACGAGGGAGTGCGTAAAAGTTCCCGGCTTTGAGGAAAAGAAATACAGGGCGATCAGTTAATTATGATTTTATTTGATATATGCTCCTCTCAAATTTACACACTTATTGAAGAGGTCCTTCAATTTATCTGAGAACTCGGAAGATTGGGGCTCCAGCCAGGCCTTTCGCGATACCATTAAATCCAGGAACATTTCAGCACCTCCTCCTATATACGTGTGTGTGTGTGTGTGTGTGTGTGTGTGTGTGTGTGTGTGTGTGTGTGTGTGTG
>NC_068983.1:21584431-21585041 GCF_001194135.2 Octopus bimaculoides
TGTGTGTGTGTGTGTGTGTTTGCGTGTGTGAGCTAGTTTGTCTTTGTGTCTCTATTTGTTCACCACCATTGCCTGACAACTATTTTTGGTTTGTTTCTGTATACAAAACATAGCAACCAGTTCGGCCATAGTACCCGATAAAACAAATACCAAACTTGAAAATGAAAAGATAAACTGAAGGTCGATGCCGTCGAGTTAAACCCGTCAAGGCAATGTCCCAGCATGACCGCTATCCAATGACTGAAAAAAGTAACAGTTACAAAATAAACACTAAAAACAGAAGACCCTTTATACTACTGCCAGATATTCTGTCGTAAATGTTATATTTAATAAGTGAGTTTGTGAAGCGATAATGATGAGTTGGTATATAACTTCTTTTGGCGGTTCTTTTTTGTGTTGAAAAATATTATAGAAATAGTTTTGGCTACCAATTATAATTCATCAAGTCTTCATTATAATACTTGGAATCTAAAACTCTGGAATAGATCAGATTAAAGAATTTTTCCATATCTTCTATTTCTTCATAGCTGTACAAACACACACACACGCTCACACACACACACACACACACACACACACATACACACACACACACACACACACACACACA
>NC_068983.1:21585527-21588734 GCF_001194135.2 Octopus bimaculoides
ATATATATATATATATATATATATATATATATATATATATATATATACCTGTATATACAAACATATACATAGATATATATATACATATATATCTACATGTACATATATATATTCATATACACGTGTGCGCACACACACATACACACATACACACACGCGAGCACGCATACATACACACACATACACACACGTACACACACACACACACACACACATACCACCATCACCACCACCACTGGAACATACAGCGTGAAGCAATTTGATGCAAGAACACATCCGCATATAATCCCTTGTTTAGTCAGAAAACTCTCAGGGCAACCATTGCGTAATGACGTATTAAATGTCAAGCCATCATGAAAATCCGATGTTATTAATTCATACGTGTTTATATACTTACTGCATACATTTACTGTTAACCTTGAACGTGATTATCTATTTAAAGATTATTGTTGTTCCATAGCCTTCTGTTGTATCTACGGTAGTGGAAATATTATCCATACTCTGCTTCGGTTTAATATGAAACTCCAGTGTAACTCCGGCAAAATTCCATCACAGTACCTTTTACTTACTACAGTCATTAGACTGCAGCCATGCTAGGGCACCACCTTGAGGAATTTTTAGCTGAATATATAGACCGCAGTATATATATACATACATACATGCATACAGATAGATAGATAGATAGATAGATAGATAGATAGATAGATAATATGGGACAATTATTCGGTAGCCATGATAAAACTCCGAGTTTCGGATGCCGGGGCGGAAACCCACGCCGCCATCTCTTCAGTTATCTGGCCATCGAAGAATGCTATGAAAATGATGGCCAGATAGCTGAAGAGATGGCGGCGTGGGTTTCCACCCCGGCATCCAAAACTCGGAGTTTTATCATGGCTGCCGAATAATTGTCACATATTATTTACAGATAAATTCCTCTATTTACATAATATTGAGGTCTCTTTCTTTTGTTGTCTTACCTTTTCTATCAATATATATATGTATGTATGTATGTATGCATATATGTATGTATGAATGTATGTATGTATGTATATAGTGAACTTCATGCAGGCATAGCGTAGATTCGATCCTCGATCGCCAAATTTAAATTAACACTTCAACAGTACTTTTCTCACGGTAAAACAATAGTTTTTCTGTGACAGCAGACAGCAGTTACATTTGCCAGATGCCTTCGCTATGCAAAATAATGTCTTGACCCTTCTAGCCTCTTCTAGACCAGAAAAAGATGGAATAGAGATAACAGACCGCCAACGAAATTCATTGTTCTCAACAATATGTCTATCCTTCTGGCTGATTTTGGATAGTTATAAAAACAAGAACTCCGTAAGCCAAAGTCAGCAAGCAGAAGGATCGAAATAGCAAAAATCGAGGCTATTGAGGAATGTTTGAAGGAAATAAAGAGGTTGACCACGTTCATTACAGGAGGGAGAAAGTATGACACAGTGGAGGTGCGTTCCGCGACGGAGAATGAAGCGATTAAGCACTCCACAGAAGCCATAAGAACAGAGGAATGGGTGCTTTTGCCGACCTACTGTCGCAGGTGCGTTGCCAGGGTGAGAGTTGGCAAAGTGGCACAGAGATAAAAGAAACATGGCTGATGGCAGCCATAATGTTCAATATGGAAGAGGAGGCCAAGATTGTCAAGGTCACAAGAACCAAAAGGATGTATGTATACATACACACACAAACACAGACAAACAAACACACACACACACATACACGTATATATATAATACAAATAATATGTGATTATATGCATATATACGTACATGTATGTACATACCTACATCTACATGTATATATAGATGCATATCTGGGTACAGAACGTCACAAAAAACGTGGACAAAATGAAAAACAGAACATAAACAGAGCACAGAAAACTCACACGCCACATAGAGAATATTTCCTTCATCAGCTGCCACCATTCTAAAACTAAGCGTTTCGAAGAGTTAGGGCAGGACGGATTGTTAGAATGGCTCTTCCCACGGAAACAAATTAAATTTGTAGTGCGGAGGAATGTGATGGTGAACAGAAAACAAGACAGGCAAACGAAACAGTGAAAATAAGCAAGAAGGGCTGTAAGGCCAGACGTGGAAAAAATATATATGTATACTGAACGCTGTGATTTGACGAACTGGAAGGAAGAGAGAAGAAAGTTCGTGCTAGCTCGGCAGTGGCCAAGATAAGAAAGAGGGCAGGAGCCGGACACATGTGACCAGCGAGGGGTAAAGAGAAAGAGTGGTGGAGAGAGAAAAAAGGGGGAGGAAGAAGAATATAGTTGAGCAACGAGAGACAGGAAGGGAGAGAGATATAGTAGTGAAGGGGAGAGGCGAAGAACAACAGAAGGAAGAACGAGAGGGGGAGAAAGATACAAAGATAGAGTCGCGTCATATATACATGTGTGTGTATGGGAGGTGTAAGTTTATTTCATGCATCTTCTAATTTAATTTCAAATCCAAATTTCTAATCCCGGTATTATGAAATTATTATCTCTCTTGTACTAACTGTCAGCTAGGAGACACCACGTAATTTAAAAGGATTTTGTTAAATTGAATCAAATTTTATAGCTTTCTCACGGTCGCCATTTTCTGAAAACTGGTTTTTGAATATAGCAAGATTCACCATGGATTTGTTATAATATGTACTACCACTATATACTTCTAATTAAACAATTAAACACATCTCAGATTTCACTAAACCAAGATTCACGTCTTTAAATCTTGAAACTATAAAAGTGTCTGCTTTCATCTTGAATTTAATTAAATCAGCGTCATTTTCTCTAGATTCTTTGCCATATCGTAGCAATGCGTTAATAAACTTCTTAAACAGCTAATCATCTGAGGTAATAGGGGATATATCATATTAGATATTTGGGGACAATAAAGTGCATTTACACAATCTACACATACGCAATATCTTATGAATGATAAAAGGGATTTATTGTATAAGAGAATACCCGTGTCGTCAAAAATACTGACAATTCAATTAATGATAGAAAATGATAGAATATGGTGCATCAAAACAATAGGAGTAACTATTGATAAATGTCAGTAATCGTTTAATTATATGTAGTCAAAGAATTGAATCACTTGAGCAGATATGGTTGCAAAGCCTCAGTTGAAAATATCATCGTTCACGTAATAAATAAATATATATATATATATATATATATATATATATATATATAAA
>NC_068983.1:21588899-21589582 GCF_001194135.2 Octopus bimaculoides
ATATATATATACATACACACGTATACATACGCACATATAAATTACACTTTAACTGAAATAAGGTTTCCCCAAAATTAAACACATCTAATATAATAAATGCGAATGTCAGTGTGTCACACTTTTTCAACTTTAATAAATCCTTTTTACTGGATGCACAAGGCCTCAAATTTTGGGGGAAGGGATTAAATCGAGTACATCGACCGCGGAATTCTGCCAGCTCGCCGCCTTAGAATAATCTTTTCTACTCTAGGCACCAGCCCGAAATTATTTTGGGGTGGGGAACCAGTCGATTAGACCTTGAAGAATATTTAGTCGAATGAATCGATCCCAGTACCTTTCCTTAAACCTGGTACTTATTCTATCGAACTCTCTTCCCGAACCGCTAAGTTACGTGGACGTAAACACACAACCCCCGTAAACACGGTAAGTAAACGCGGAGGTCTTTGTAAGTTACGGAGAGAAAGCTACTGTGGAAGTAGTATAATAATATTATTATGATATATATATATATATATACATATATACGACGAGCTTTAAGTTTCCGTTTACCAAATCCACTCACAATGCTTTGGTCGGCCCGGGGCTATAGTGGTAGACATTAGCCCAAGGTGACACGCAGTGCGACTGAACCCGGAACCATGTGGTTGGGAAGCAGGCTTTCTAGATATACATATAAATACATA
>NC_068983.1:21590051-21590774 GCF_001194135.2 Octopus bimaculoides
GTGTGTGTGTGCGCATGCGTGTGTGTGTGTGTGTGTGTTAGTGTGTTTGTGAGTTTGTGTGTGTGTGTGTATTAGATAGATAGATGGATAGATAGATAGATAGATAGATAGATAGATAGATAGATAGATAGATAGATCCCCGGGAGTAATTCAAACCGCTATATTTTTATTAGCAAGTAAGGAATGTCTTTTTAAAGTAACGTATTTATTTGCAATAGCTTCTAATTTGTATTTGGGAAACGTAAATGTTAGCCAGGAAAATGACATCTACTCTTGGTAATATATTCTTGACTTTTATTGATAAAATGCCATCCTCACACTGCAGAAATATCATCTTCTATTCGTAAGACAACGAACAGGGAATAAAATGGATTTAGATTGTAAAGTTTAATCCTGAATATAAATCTTCCAGCAACATATCATATCCTCAATCCCTAGATTTGCTAATGTGGTATTTGAAAAATTATTTTGAGACTCTCAGCATAGTTTCATTTCATAATATCTAGAATATTGAAAGAACATAGGAACATTCTGAGATATTGATAAATAGAATTTGATAAGCATAAGCGACGGAGATATAAAGATATGAAGCAACACTGCGTCATAAAAATACATACGTACATGCATGCATGTCTCAATAAATAAACTGATCTCTATGTATATCTATCTATCTTTCTATCTAACTATCTATCTCTGCGTATATATATATATATATATATATAT
>NC_068983.1:21592219-21592693 GCF_001194135.2 Octopus bimaculoides
GCTCCCTGTAGTTCATCTGTTGGACTGTGGCGATCTTTTTTGTATAGTGCCACTGAATTGCCTCGAGTTCTGCTGTCCGCTTAACACTGTGTGGTGACCACAACTGAGAGCAATAGTCTAGGCGGCTCAGAACAAATGTCTTCCATAGAGTCAACATGACTTTTTGATCCCTTGTACGGAATGTCCTCAGTATCCACCCTGCCAGTTGTCTGCACTTTGCTGTCAACTTGACAATGTGCATGTGAAATGATGCATCACTACACATGTTGATGCCTAGATCTCTTACAACAGTACCTCCAGGCCCTGTGCATGCCAGTTGGGAGGTACTTGTGGTCTTGTAGCGCAGTACTTGAATTTTTTTTTGCATTGAACTGCATATTATTTTGCTCTGCCCACTCATATATTGCATTTAGGTCATTCTGCAGGCTTACAATATCATCAGGATTCTTTATTGCCTGAGATATCTTTGTGTCA
>NC_068983.1:21593015-21596897 GCF_001194135.2 Octopus bimaculoides
GGAGGGGAGGAGGGGAGGAGGAAGACGACGACGAGGCGGAGGAGGAGATTACATCTACACCAGATAACCAATTCAGAATACAGAACAGACAGTTATCATTGCTGTTCCTTTTGTTTTGTTTTGTCATCGCTATTGCTTTTTCAATTGTCATTGCTGTAACTACTTTCAGAGCTGCCATTGTTGTTGGCATCGCTGTTGTTATTTTTGATGTTGTAAGTTAACTCCATGACAGCTTTGTTTAGGCAGCCCCATGATCAAAGGCTCTCGTGCTGCAACCATCTATCTTATTTTGTAGACCTGGTATATCAAGAACTGCAATGTTTCTTTCCCTTTTTAAACCGGTACCGTATGATTTGAGGGAGATTTAACTTCTATTTGTAGCAGCTAGAGTGACTGGTTAGAGGCACTCTCATTGTATCAAATACAAATGTTGTAATCTAAAATATTTATTGATAGATTATTCTGCAGAGGTCAAGTTTTACTAAATATAACCACGTGACCCTTTTCACTAACGGTGTAATTAAGAAAGGTGACTGACAATTTGGTAATTAATCACACTTCACTATAGAATTTCTGAAACAGCCATCAGGTTACCAGCCTACATGAATCGTTTTCAGAAAGTAAAACCTCAAGTTCGTTTGACTCTATGGCAAATACACTGTTGAACTGATGAAAGACATTGAAATACTGCCACAAGACTTCGTTTTTGTGTAGCCAAACACCATATAGCCATAAAATGTGTTCCTTGCAAGCATATATATCACATGCAACGAACGTGTCTTGTTAATTTCAGACAAAGGAACTTCAGTAACATTGGGGCTGTGTGTGTATGCGTGCGTGCGTGCATGTGTGTGTGTGTGTGTGTGTGTGTGTGTGTGTGTGTGTGTGTGTGTGTGTGTGTGTGTGTGTGTGTGTGTGTGTGTGTGTGTGTGTGTGTGTGTGTGTGTGTGTGTTAGATTTTCGTGACTCTCTTAGAGATTGTACTTACTTCTCTGTTGCTAGGGAAGCTTCGTGTCTTTGATGATGGTTTGAAAGTATGTAAAGCTGTCTACAGCAAAGAAAATGTTTCACAGAAGTAGTAATGGAAGAATGTGCGTTAAGAGACAGAACAATAGTCACAGACAAATGCTGCAAACTGAATTACCAGAAGACAAACCAAATTGTTGCAAGGAGGTACCGAATAGGCTGTGTATATTTTAGATCAAGTCAACAGGCTTAAGACATACAGGCATGTTAAGACAAAGGGGTGCTGGAAAGGTTCTGGCTTTAAGGGTATCGCGAAAGACCTGGATGGAGGCCCAATCTTGCCAGTTCTTTTACAGGGCTTAGAAACACTGAAGGATTGCTGCAATAAATGTGCGAGTCTGAGAAAGGGAATATGTTGAATAAAATCATAATTAGCTGACCTTCCTGTATTTTCTTTTACCCGAAGCCAGGAACTTTTCAGGACGTCTTCGTATATTTTATCTTACATGTTTTTCTTGTTTCATTCCTTGGATGAACTGTAGTTGGTCATTCTGGGGCACTTCCTTGAAGGGTTAAGTTGAATAGATCGACCCCAGAACTTACTTTTAAGTCTGGTACCTACTCTATCAATGTTTTACCAAATAGCTATGTTACGGGGACGTAAGCAAACCAATACCGCTTGTCAGGCGGAGGCGAAGAACAAACACAAATACAAGGACAAACACACACACGTGTATGTGTGTGTGTGTGTGTGTGTGTGTGTGTGTGTGTGTGTGTGTGTGTGACTCACAAAGCTTTAGTCGGCTCGGGGCCATAGTAAAAATCGTTTGCCCAAGTTCTGGCGCAGTGGGACTAAACCCGAAACCACATGATCACAAAACAAGCTTCTTAACTACACAGTCATGTCTGCACATAAAACATTCTGTACTAGCAGGGCAAAATATATTTCATATTTTAAACCCTTCTCAAAACGTGCCTCTAACCATGTGTCATTAGTATAGACAAAATTCCTTAATGTTACCAAGAATCTCTTCTTTGCTTCTGTTCGAGAAGTTAAACAACTCAAACCATTTGAAGTGTGATGCAAGACACCATGATATAGCAGATATCAGGCTAGAATTTCGTTTCTCACTATTGAGCTTCCAAATTTTATATTTAAATCACTGCCCGGCACATTAGAAGATTTTTCGCGATAGTCCCGTGTTGATTTCAAGCCTTGTGAATGGAATTAGACAGATGGAAACTGTATGGAAGCCTATCAGATTAACTGAATCTGTAATTCAAAAACCAAGCTTGTCAGACGCTGAGTCTCTTATGGTGCTTCTTTATTTTTATTTTAAACGAAAGAGGCGAGCTGGAAGAATCGTTAGAACACCGGGCGAAATACTTAACGTTATTTCTTCTATCTTTATTTTCTGAGTTGAAATTCCGCTGAGATCGACTTAGCCTTTACTCCCATTTGGAGTCGATAAAACAAGCCCCAATGAAGTACTGGTATAGATATAATCGACTCGATCCTTCACTACTGGCCCTATGCCCTATGCCCTATGAAAATCTAGTGGCCTTATACTAAAATTTGAAGCCTTTAATAGTTAAATGCACGAGTGAGTGTAGAATACTTAACTACTTACATAACAATTCAATTAGTAGTAAATTTTGTTGATTGAACAACTGGAATATATACCATATACACCGATGTAAGATTTATTTATGCTAGAATAGCCAGGGAAATCTCAGCGAATCTGATCTGAAAATACCATCTGATAGCTAGGCCATTGCCCTTCAAGAGTATAAGGAGATTGGCCTTTCTGTGAATGACCATTGAAGAGATATAATTATTTAGAGATATGTCGGGTCATCAGTGATGTAAAGAAAGAAAGACACAAAGATTCTGCAGAACATTAATATGGTTAATTTATTCTTCCACTAAAAATAAGTCGACCTGACGGATCAGACATTAAACACAGATATAGCTACGATAGGCGAATTGTGCGACAAAAATGAATGCAATTCAAATACCACAGTTCTATACAATTCAACGCATTATTAAAAAAAAGAAAAAGAAAAACAGAAGCAGTTAATTGTGAAATGAGAAAATTATATGAAGTCATAAACAAGTTCATCTTTCAGTAATATGGAGAAGTTTCTTATGAATGCAAATTTTCAATAAGTGTCAGAGTTCGTGTATTAGCACAAATGTCTGAGAAGAAATTACACTGACAGAAAATATTTTAAACAGTATTTTGACTTGTATCTTTGTGAGAAAACTTATTTCTACAATATAATGTTGTTGGCACTCCGTCGCTTACGACGTCGAGGGTTCCAGTTGATCCGATCAACGGAACAGCCTGCTCGTGAAATTAACGTGCAAGTGGCTGAGCACTCCACAGACACGTGTACCCTTAACGTAGTTCTCGGGGATATTCAGCGTGACACAGTGTGACAAGGCTGACCTTTTGAATTACAGGCACAACAGAAACAGGAAGTAAGAATGAAAGTTGTGGTGAAAAAGTACAGCAAGGTTCGCCACCATCCCCTGCTGGAACCACGTGGAGCTTTAGGTGTTTTCACTCAATAAACACAACGCCCGGTTTGGGAATCGAAACCGCGATCATATGACCGCGAGTCCGCTGCCCTAACCACTGGGCCATTGCGCCTCCTCTACAATATAAACTTGTTTGTATCAACAGTTGTGAATGCGTGTGAAAACGCGTTTCTTTCGGTCTTAAGCTCTGTCAGAATGGCAAATTCATAACGCGTTCGAAATATTATGTTTCTTTGAAGGGACGGCGAACAGACAGAATCGTTAGCACGCCGGGCAAAATGCTTAGCGACATTACTTACGTTCTGAGTTCAAATGCTGCCGAAGTCGACTTTGCCTTTTATCCTTTCAGGGAAAATTCATAACGCGTTCGG
>NC_068983.1:21596940-21601669 GCF_001194135.2 Octopus bimaculoides
GTTCTGAGTTCAAATGCTGCCGAAGTCGACTTTGCCTTTTATCCTTTCAGGGAAAATTCATAACGCGTTCGGAATATCCGTTAGCACGCTGGGTAAAATGCTTAGCAACATTTCGGATCTTGTTCAAAATGGGGGCACTAGTTTTCATTTATGTTTTATGTAGTGTTTTTGGTACCGAAAGACTTTCAAACTTCGTATACTTATCTATTTTGTGTTATAGAACAGAAAAAAAATTTTGTATTCGAATTTATTTCATGTAAAAAATTGTCTTATTTCGATAATTTCAACCAATCACTGACAAGTATTCAGCTGTTTACACTTACTCCTTTTGCAGTTTAAGCGGTGTAAAGCGTATTTAATCTCCATTACTTCTGACATTTTGCAGAGAGGCAACACACGTGTATTCGTTTTCCCTAACCCTAATTGACTTACTCCTTCCCTCAAAAATCAGGCCTTGTGCCTATAATAGAAAGTTTTATTAGCTACTGCCAATATGCTTCAGCCATTTTTTGACAAGGAAATAATAATTTTATCACTGCCAGAATCGTTTGAGAATCGTTTGTTTACGTAGTCAGCATTTAATGTATTCGGCTGAATGGACGTCAGTCATTGGTTGAAATTACAGAAATACGACAACCTTAACATGAAATAACTTGCGATGTATGTTTTTTTGTTAAGAAGACTAAGAGAAAAAGATGTTTTATATGACACATTCTACCAGTGTCCCAAGTTTCAAAGTGTTTCGTTAAGAAAATACTGGTGCCCCCGTTTTGAACAAGATCCCACATTTCGTCTGTCCTTACGTTCTGAGTTCAAATGCTGCCTAAGTCAACTTTGCTTTTATCCTTTCGGGGTCGATAAAATAAAGACCAGTTGAACATTGGGGTCGATTTAATCGACTTATCCTCTCCCCCGAAGTTGCAGGTTTTGTGCTACAAATTGAAATCAATATTTTGTATCTACGAGTGTATCATGTGTATGAAACATTATGCACGTGAAGCGTCACAAGATCGAACGGCGTTGATTGGTTAAGCAAAGCTGTATATCTATGTGTAGTGAGAAAGTAAGACAGAAATGAGAACATGAGTATGTGTAAAGAATTTACTTTATCGCCGAGCAACCGGCTGAGCCCAAGAAAATCCTTTGCTAGTCGGTGGTAAAAACAAACTATTTTAATAATACTTCAGTTGTAGAAATAACGCGCGACTTTATGTCTGTATGACAGTCACTGGTTGGTCACTATTGTGTCAAGGCTGGTCTTTAACGTTGTACATAATCGAAAACACCAACGAATGGATTGGTGGTTGAAAGTCGAATTGCATACATAAAGGAAAACATGCTCATAATGAAATGCTGGGTCCAAGTCAGAGTGTATGCATAACTGAAAACACACACTCACACACACAAAAGGGATGAGCTGTCTGCTACCTCCTATTTAACAACGTAATTAGCTGTAAAGGCTTCCGATTTGCAGTCTTGAAATAGTAATCTGGCTTGCATGTTGTCAAGGATTTCCCAAGATGCTCGAGTGTGTCATGCAACTAAGCTCTATGAAAGAATGTACAGCTCTGTGTTACTGGCCATGTCAAAGGTTAATTGGGTGAATGAACATCTCCAGTTGCAGTTTCTGTTTCTAATTCTATTTCTTCTGTGGCTGATTAATTTATAGAACTTGTGTTAAGCCTTATTCTGGAAGATACAATCGCTGTTCATAAAATGTAAGCTCCCCAATAAATTGTACATAGATGAGACGGTACACCGTTTAAGAAATCGGTCCGGAAAACATTTCCAAGATATCCATAACAATACCGAGGAAATTTTAGCTTAAATTCGTGCGGCCACTCTGACAGGGTTCTCCAGCTCTAGAGCTCAAATGAAACCAGTATTGTTTTTTAAATGAACCTCATCTTTAATCTGGGAACCTCAGTTTTACAAGGTGTGTATATACACTTCAATTTCTTTTGATTCTGCCTTTCCAATTTCTTTTCACTCTCACATCTCATTGTTTTCTCTTTTAATCCATCTAACCAGATTATCCTATTCTTTCTTGTGTACACGTAGAAAGGTAACCATAAACTTGTTTGTATCGATGCTTACAGTCGCCTGCACATACCTTTATTCGCGTATATGTGTGCACTATTGTATATATCAGTTTATAGAGGAAGCTGTCTGTATACGTGCGCCCTACAACGTTAAACAAACTCTTACGCTTTCCTACCTTCTAGGTAAAACTATGCGTCATCTTTTCGAACACCTCTAAATCACATACCTCCACTACTTCCGCAAACGCAGCGTCTCTTTCTGGTATACCGTCTTCATTCCATTCGTCCCCCACATCACTCCATTTATCACCACCATCATCATTATTATTATTACTACTACTAAGGTCGACGTTGCCTTTCGTTCTTTCGTGGTCGATAAAATAAGAACAAGTTGAACACTGAGGTCGTTATAATCGACTTACCCCTGCTCCTGAAATTGCTGGCATTTTCCAAAATATGAAACTACTACTACTACTACTACTACTACTACTACTACTAAGGCGGCAAGCTGGCAAGATCATTACCGCGCCGGGAAAATTGCTTAGCGGCATTTCGTCCGACTTTACGTTCTGAGTTCAAATGCCACCGCAGTTGATTTTGCCTTTCATCCTTTCAGAATCGATAAAATAAGTACGAGCTGAGCACTGCGGTTGATGTAATCGATTTATTCTTCCCACCCCCCGAAATTGATGGCCTTGTCCCAAAATTTGAAGCAATTATTATTATTATTATTATTATTATTATTATTATTATTATTATTATTATTATTATTATTATTGCTGCTACTACTGTGACGAACAAGCAGAATCGATGCCTGGCTGGACAAAATATTAAACGGTATTATCTCCTAACTCATTATATTGTAAGTTACTACCAAAGTCCACTTCTCCGTTCTTCTCGTTACAAGTGTTTTAAATTTCTAGTCGTAGGTAATCACGTATAGCACCATTTCATTTTTATTAGAAATCGTGCGCATAGTAATAACCCATGGCAAATAAATGAAACTAAATTGGATATTTTACGAAGCGAGACATATTTTATAGATGAGAAAATAATTACAATTGAGAAAACTTCACGGAATTTGTCCATTTCTTTACATTTTCCTTCTTTTTATTCACAGATCGGTGATAGTTCAATTGAGAGAGAAGAGAGAAAGTTTCCTCACATAGGTTAACTATTTCCAAGGAGTTCGACTTTGTGTAAACGTTTTCATTGTAGTTGATATGTGGTTTTGACGACGGGAATGAGCAGGCAGAATCGTTAGTACGTCGGGCAAAATGCTTAGCGGTATTTCGTCTGCCACTGCGTTCTGAGTTCAAATTCCGCCGAGGTCGACTTTGCTTTTCATCCTTTCGGGGTCGATAAAGTAAGTAGCATTTGAGTACTGGTGTCGATCCAATCGACTTACTCCACCCCCACCCCCAAGGTTACTGGCCTTGTGACAAAATTTGACTACAAAATTCACAAGCCGTTTTCGGTATCTTGTTTTCAGGTGTGTGTACGTGTTATTATTCCAGCCCCAGGTCAGCCCTAGTCGAGCAGACCTATGATCAAAAGAATTCCCGGCGTGACTATCTCGTTTTTTTCAGTATATCAGGACATACATTCCAATTTATTTAAATTGGTAGGGTGTGATCGAAGGGAGATGTGACTACTATTTCTAATATGTCGAGCAACCACATAAAGATTTCTTTGATTGGTTGTAGCTACACGAATGGCTGTGATGGTGATGGTGCTGGAATGGCTAGCGTATTTATATCTACTTATGTCATGAAACCAGTTTAGCTTTTAATATTAGCCTTACGCTTCAATAGTACTCTTCTTAATTTTCTTGATTTCTCTGCGTTGTATTTTATTAGTTCCATCTACTTCTAAGTAGTTGTATGAGTAGCTATAGTCTACTTCTCCGGTTTCAGTGTCTGGATTTAATTTAATGTTCACAGTTTTAGTTATTTTGACGCTTCTAGTAACTTTAACACAATTGTCTCGTCCCATTCTCATTTTTATAACTCGACTGAATTAATTTATGATGATCATTATTATCATCATCATTATCAGCTGCAGTAGCAGCACCATCAACATCATCATCATCATTATCATCACTATTATTGTTATTATTATTATTATTATTATTATTATTATTATTATTTGATTCAAAATTAAAAGAAAATGCCATTGTTATCTAGTGAACGATATTTCGACATCTTGTGTGTCTTCAACGGGTTCAAAAAATAAATTTGTCAATCTACTTCATTTTGGTTAATATAGACAGGATTGACTCTATATCTTCAGGAGTTACCTCAATCCTTTCTATATCATTATTATTATTATTATTATTATTATTATTATTATTATTCACTACTATTGATGTTGTTGTTCTTGCTGTTAAGACAACGAGGTAGTAAAAGCGTTAGCCTGCCGGATAAAATGCTTAGCAGCGTTTCTTCCGGCTCTTTACGTACTGAGTTCAAAATTCACTGAGGTCGGACTTTGTCTTTCATCTCTTCCGGGTCAAGAAAAATAAAAGCCAGTCAGATACGAAGGTCGATGAAATATGTAACAGTCAAGTACTGTGGTCGATGTAATCGACTTCCCCACCACTCAAAACTGCTGGCATTGCGCCAGAATAAGAAAGAATTACTACTACTAATAATAATAATAATAATAATAATAATAACAACAACTAG
>NC_068983.1:21602039-21603653 GCF_001194135.2 Octopus bimaculoides
GGGAGGAGGGGAGGAGGGGAAGAAGAAGAAGAAGAAGAAGAAGAATATCCCTTAAAATCTGAAATTTTAAATTGCAAGAATTTAGGGTATGAAAGCTGTAAAGGTTGTGCCTAAAATAATTGATGCATTGGGAGCTGTGAGCAATGATATAGACAAATGGCTGAAGGGGATTGGAATAGAATGTACGACAGAGATTCTGCAGAAAGTTTGCCTCTTACGGACAGAAAAGATTATCAAGAGGGTTCTAAGCACTTGAAAGACCTCTGGAAGCTTGTGGATACCTAAGGTTACAGGTAGTAACCCTCACATAAATTCTACCTGGAATATGAACGAATCTCAGTCAAATTAACGGTGGTGATAATAATGCCCAGTTGCAGTATCAGGCACTGGCTCTCAAGGCTTCTGATCTTAACTGATTGGAAGTGTCATCTAACTGGGACCCACCTGCAAGGTCATGCGCTGTTTATCTTGATATGCGATCACCGTGTCGCGCACATATGGTTGCGATGCATGTGCCTGATGTACCCTTATCAGACGAGTAGTCATGATGGGTATACTGGGCTTTGTGTAATTCTACCCCAGTGGAATCTAAAAACAGAAACAATTCCTATTATAGCAGGCACCTTAGGTATGATAAAAAAAAATATTCAGACAAATACATAACAAAAACACCAGGACTTACAAATATATATAACATACAGAAAATTGCACTACTGGGCACTACACACATCCTACGCAAAACACTTTCAATACAGTAACCATAAGAGCATCACAGTAAACCACAGCACATACCCAAGGCACACAGAGCTGCGCTCAGCAGTGAAGTGAAAGCACGTTATAAAAATAAAACTACTGAATAATAACGATAATAATGATAATAATGATAATGATAATAATAATAATAATAATAATAATAATAATAATAATAATAATAATAATAATAATAATAATAATAATAATTGTTATTTATTATATTCTACTTAATAATGTGTCTTCATTGTTTTCTTGATCTCACTCTTTTACTTATTGTAAACCTTGTTTGGTACTTTTATATTCTTCTAAGTATTATGGGCCTTAGGTGTCAAAAGAAGAAATCGTTGTAAACTCCCACACGAATTGTAAATTGTCCCTGTATTGTCTTCCTTATTTGATGCCCTTGTAGAAAATCAGAGTAACCATTTTTATATAATTACCGTAGTTAGTGCAGCTACTGTTGCTCCTGTTATACTTTTATTTACTGGTTTGTATCAAATGTTATTCTTCCAAAATATCTCAACAGATGTCTTTTTTACTCCTCTGACGAGATTTTGCCCATTAAAATGTTTTAATTTGTGGAATTTAATTCTTTTGGGGCAAAATCGAAACAGCTGTAAGTGAACATGTTGAATTTTTGCAGTTAATATAAGATATATTAATACTACTTCTCCATTGTCTGGATTTTAATTTATATATATATATATATATATATAAAAGATAATAAGAGTGAAAAAACTACAGAAGGCTTGTGTTACATGGTTAAAGTATATATTCAAATTATGTCAGAAAAATGTTATAAAATCTTTTTTGTATATAAACATTGTATTTTGAGAAATAACCGGTTTCGTGTTGTCTTTT
>NC_068983.1:21607726-21608421 GCF_001194135.2 Octopus bimaculoides
ATTGAGTGCCTTATGTATTTTATAATAATTGGTGCCACCTTGTTTATGGCTAGTGTTTCCAGAATCCACGTGTGGGGAACACTGTCGAAAGCCTTTTGGTAGTCCACCCAGGCCATACTGAGGCCTTTCTTCTTTCTGCGGCTGTCTTCAGTTATGGCTTTATTGATCAATAATTGGTCTTTACAGCCGTATGAGCCCTTGCAGCATCCCTTCTGCTCTTCTGGAAACAGGTTGTTATTTTCCAGGTGTTTACTCAATCTCTGCGACATTATTGCAGTAAAGGCTTTGTAGATCGTAGGGAGACAGGTTATAGGTCTATAGTTTTGTGGTTTCTCCGTTTCCGTGGATTTGGGGATTAAGATGGTTTTCCCTTTCCCTTATTATTATTATTATTATTATTATCATTTTATTAATATCATTGTTCTCGTTGCTGTTTTTATTGTTGCTGCTGCTGCTGTTGTTTCTTCTTTATGTACTACTATTACTACGACGACGACGACGACGACTACTACTACTACTAGTATTGCTGCTGCTACTGCTGCTGCTAATAACGATGTTGACATGATGAGGAGGAGGAGGAGGAGGAGGAAGAAGAAGAAGGGGAGGAAGAAGGGGAACAGGAACATGAGGAAGAAGGGGAGGAAGAAGGGGAGGAAGGAGGGGAGGAGGAAGGGGAGGAGGAAGGGGAGGATGGA
>NC_068983.1:21609233-21614014 GCF_001194135.2 Octopus bimaculoides
GAAGGGAAGAAGAGGAGGAAGAGGAGGAGGAAGGGAAGAAGAGGAGGAAGAGGAGGAGGAAGAGGAGGAGGAAGAGGAGGAGGAAGTGGAGGAGGAAGAGGAGGAGGAAGAGGAGGAAGAGGAGGAAGAGGAGGAGCAGGAGGAAGAGGAGGAGGAGGAGGAAGAAGAGGAGGTGACGAAGGAAGAGGAGGAAGAGGAGGAAGAGGAGGAGGAGATGGGGACTATGACGATGGTTATGATGATGATGGTGCTGGTGGTGCTTGTGATGGAGCTAATGGCGATCATGATCTTCATGTTCCTGACGGTGATGATGATGATGATGATGACGAAGATGATGATGATGATCATCATCATGGTTGTAGTGATGTAGGCGTCGGTGTTATTATTGGTGGTTGTAGAAGCGGTGGCGGTGGCGGTGGCGACTGCGGTGGCGATCATTGTAATGAAGCTCATAATGATGATGACGATGATGATGACGATGATGATGGTGATGGTGATTTCTTTTAATAGCTACAAGAGCCCGGGACATTTAATATCGATAATAATGAAATAATGAAATAATAATGAAATAGAAAAGAATCTGAAATCAATTGAATGTAAAAATCAAACAGGACTACACACACACACACACACACACACACACACACATATAAACACACAGACACACTCACACATACAGACACAAGCGCACACGCACACGCACACACACACACACATATCCACTCACGCACACATGCACACATATAAACACACAGACACACACATACAGACAACATGCACATACACATACACACTCAAGCATAGATGCACACATATAAACACACATACAGGCACACGCACACACAAATATACACACATAAACACACAGACACACACACATACAGACACACACACACATATCCACGCACGCACACATGCACACATATAAACACACACGCTCACATTCAGTCACCCACGCACATACGCACACACATATAAACACCCAAAATTTACAAATAAAATCTCTGAAATATTCTCTGTTTTCTTAATAAAATTGTAGAAAGAAATAAACAACGAAACAAACAAGAAATAAATAAACCAAAAATATATATATATATATATTAAAATTTCTAAACAAAAGTGATCTGATACCAAAATATGAGAGAAAGGGAGAAACAGAGTGGGGGGGGAGAATTGTGTGTGTGTGTGTGTGTGTGTGTGTGTGTGTGTGTGTGTGTGTGTGTGTGTGTGTGTGTGTGTGTGTGTGTGTGTGTTGAGAGAGAGAAATTAAGGGGTGGGTAGGGGGCGTATATTGATTTAAAACTCGATTCAGAAATGTTTTATTTTTGCAATCTCACCATTATACCGCCACACTTCCAGCCATCACCATTTCTATCCACGACCATCACCGCCGACGACAACATCATCACCATCACCAGCAACAATACTAATGTACTAATATACCCACCAGCAACACCGCCACGATTTCCAATGCTGCCACCGGCAAACCCATCACCGCCATCAGAAGAAGTAAAGAGTAAAGATTCCCTTCGGTCATGAATGACCATGGGATTGCACACAGAATGTTTCCTTCCGAGGCACAAGTCTGGGCAAGGTGGTTGATGGAAGATCAGCAGTCACCCATGCATACCAACCTCCCTTCTCCATACCACCGATGTTATCCAAGGGAAAAGGCAAAGGGGCCGATACAGCTTGGTACCAGTGACGTTGCAACTCATTTCTACAGCTGAGTGAACTGGAGCAACGTGAAATAAAGTGTCTTGCTTACGAACACATCACACAACCCAGTCTGGGAATCGAAATCACTACCTCATGATTGTGAGCCCGATGCCCTAACCACTGAGCGCCTTAACACTACTATATATAATCAACAAGGCGGTGATCTGGCAGAATCGTTAACACGCCGGGTGAAATGTTTATCGGTATTTCGTCTGCCATTACGTTCTGAGTTCAAATTCCGCCGAGATCAACTTAGCCTTTCATTCTTTCGGGGTCAATAAATTAAGTACCAGTTACATACCGGAGTCGATGTAATCGACTTAATCCCTTTATCTGTCCTTGTTTGTCCCCTCCCCTCTATGTTTAGTCCCTTGTGGGCAATAAAGAAATAAGAAACGTTAGTACCTCGGCCCGAAATGCTTAGCGGTGTTTCGTCTGTATTGACGTTCTGAGTTCAAATTCCGCCGAAGTCGTCTTTGCCTTTCATCCTTTCGTGGTCGATATATTAAATACCAGTTACGCACTGGAGTCGATGTAATCGACTTAATCCCTTTGTCTGTCCTTGTTTCTCCCCTCTATGTTTAGCCCCTTGCGGGCAATAAAGACATTTTTAAAATGTTAGCACGTCGGGTGAAATGCTTAGCGCTATTTCGTCTGGCTTTACGTTCTGAATTCAAATTCCGCCAAGGTCTTCTTTGTCTTTCGTTCTTTCGGGGTCGATAAATTAAGTACCACTTGCGTACAAGGGTCGATCTAATCGACTGGCCCTCTCTCCTAAAATTTAGGGCCTTGTGCCTAGAGAAGAAAAGTATATATAATCAGCAATACTACCAACTGGGTACTTAATTCATTGACCCCAATAGCATGAAACTCAAAGTCGACCTCGGCGGAATTTGAACTCAGAGCGTAAAGACAGATGAAATACCGCTAAGCATTTCGCCCGGCGTGCGAACGTTTCTGCCACCTCGCCGCCTTGACTAACAAAAACCTTACCAGTAACAGCAAAACTACCACCGCAACTACCACCGACACAATTTCAACTTCCAGACTTACCACAACTACCAATACCCTCACAAGACCAGTAATTCTAAGAGATGCGGGTGAGATAATTACATCGACCCCAGCTCTTGACAGGTAAATTATTTTATCAAAGCCGAAAGGATAAAAAAGGCAAACTCGATCTCGGTAGCATTTGAACTCGGAGCGTAAAGAGCAGTGAGAAATATATCCAAGCATTGTGTCCGACGCGCTAACGTTTCTGCCAGCTCGTTGCCTTTTAATAATCGTTTCTTTATTTCTTTATCGCCCACAAGGGGCTAAACATAGAGGGGACAAACAAGGACAGACAAAGGGATTAAGTCGATTACATCAACCCCAGTGCGTAACTGGTACTTAATTTATCGACCCCGAAAGGATGAAAGGCAAAGTCGACCTCGGCGGAATTTGAATTCAGAAGGTAACAGCAGAAGAAATACCGCGAAGCATTTCACCCGGCATGCAAACGATTCTGCCAGCTCGCAACCGTTTAATAATCGTTTCTACTATAGGCACAAGTACCAAAATGTGGAGGAAGGGAATAGTTGATTACGTCGAACCCCAGTGCTCAACTGAACGTAATTTATAGACTCCGAAAGGATGAGAGACAGAGTCGATCATTGCAGAAGTTGAACTCAGAATGTGAAGACGAAGAAAATATCTCTAAGCATTTTGTCCGACGCGCTAACGTTTATGCCAGCTCGTTGCCTCTTAAGAATCGTTCCTACTATAGGCACAAGGCCCAAAATGTGGAGGAAGGGTCTAGTTGATTACATCGATCCCCAGAAAAAAACTGGTACTTAATTTATCGACCCGAAAGAATGACAGGTAGAATCGATATCGGTAGAATTGGAACGCAGAATGTAGAGACGGACAAACTGTCTCTAAGAATTTTGTCCGACGCGCTAAGGTTTCTACCAGCTCGTTGCCTTTTAATAATCGTTTCTACTATAGGCACATGGCACAAAATGTGGAGGAAGGGACTAGTTGATTACATCGTCCACCAGTGCTAAACTGTACGTAATTTATCGACCCCGAAAGGATGACAGGCAGAGTCGATCTCGGCAGAATTTGAATTCAAAATGTAAGAACGAACAAAATATCTCTAAGCATTTTATCCAACGCGCTAACGTTTCTGTAATCAACTATTCCCTTCCTCCACATTTTGGGCCTTGTGCCTATAGTAGAAACGATTATTAAAAGGCATCGAGCTGGCAGAAAAGTTAGCGCGTCGGACAAAATGCTTAGAGATATTTTGTTCGTCTTCATATTCTAAGTTCAAATTCTGCCGAGATCGACTGTCATCCTGTCATCCTTTCGGAGTCTATAAATTACGTACAGTTGAGCACTTGGGGTCGATGTAATCAACTATTCCCTTCCTCCACATTTTGGGCCTTGTACCTATAGTAGAAACGATTATTAAAAGGCAACGAGCTGGCATAAACGATAGCGCGTCGGACAAAATGCTTAGAGATATTTTGTTCGTCTTTACATTCCGAGATCACATTCCGCCGGGATCGATTCTCACTGTCATCCTTTCCCGGTCGATTAATTAAGTAACAGTTGAGCACTGGGAATCGATGTAATCAACAAGTCCCTTCCTCCACATTTTGGGCCTTGTGCCTATAGTAGGAACGATTATTAAGAGGCAACGAGCTGGCATAAACGATAGCGCGTCGGACAAAATGCTTAGAGATATTTTGTTCGTCTTTACATTCTGAGTTCAAATTCTGCAAAGGTCGACTCTGTATGACATCCTTTCGGAGTCTAAAATTACGTCCAGTTGAGCACTGCGAATCGATGTAATCAACTAGTCCCTTCCTCCACATTTTGGGCCTTGTGCCTATAGTAGGAACGATTATTAAGAGGCAACGAGCTGGCATAAACGATAGCGCGTCGGACAAAATGCTTAGAGATATTTTGTTCGTCTTTACATTCCGAGATCACATTCTGTCGAGATCGATTCTCACTGTCATCCTTTCCCGGTCGATTAATTAAGTACCAGTTGAGCACTGGGAATCGATGTA
>NC_068983.1:21614306-21628672 GCF_001194135.2 Octopus bimaculoides
TAGTCCCTTCCTCCACATTTTGGGCCTTGTGCCTATAGTAGGAACGATTATTAAGAGGCAACGAGCTGGCATAAACGATAGCGCGTCGGACAAAATGCTTAGAGATATTTTGTTCGTCTTTACATTCTGAGTTCAAATTCTGCAAAGGTCGACTCTGTATGACATCCTTTCGGAGTCTATAAATTACGTACAGTTGAGCACTGCGAATCGATGTAATCAACTAGTCCCTTCTTCCATATTTTGGGACTTGTGCCTATAGTAGAAACGATTATTTAAAGCCAACGAGCTGGCATAAATGTTAGCGCGTCGGACAAAATGCTTAGAGATATTTTGTTCGTCTTTACATTCCGAGATCACATTCTGCCGAGATCGATTCTCACTGTCATCCTTTCCCGGTCGATTAATTAAGTACCAGTTGAGCACTGGGAATCGATGTAATCAGCTCGTCCCTTCCTCTACATTTTGGGCCTTGTGCCTATAGTAGGAACGATTATTAAGAGGCAAGGAGCTGGCATAAACGATAGCGCGTCGGACAAAATGCTTAGAGATATTTTGTTCGTCCTTACATCCGGAGTTCAAATTCTGCAAAGATCGACACTGCCTGACATCCTTTCGGTGTCTATGAATTACGTACAGTTGAACACTGGGGGGTCGGTGTAATCAACTAGTCCCATCCTCAACATTTGGGACTTGTGCCTATAGTAGAAACGATTATTTAAAGGCAACGATCTGGCATAAACGTTAGCGCGTCGGACAAAGTGCTTAGAGATATTTTGTTCTTTACATTCTGAGTTCAAATTCTGCAAAGATCGACACTGCCTCTCAATCTTTCGGAGTCAATAAATTACGTACAGTTGAGCAATGTGGATCTATGTAATCAACTATTCCCTTCCTCCACATTTTCGGTCTTGTGCCTATATTAGGAACGATTATTAAAAGGCAACGAGCTGGCATAAACGATAGCGCGTCGGACAAAATGCTTAGAGATATTTTGTTCGACTTTACATTCTGAGTTCAAATTCTACAAAGATCGACACTGCCTCTCATCCTTTCGGACTCTAAAAATTACGTACAGTTGAGCACTGACAATCGATGTAATCAACTAGTCCCTTCCTCCATATTTTGGGACTTGTGCCTATAGTAGAAACGATTATTTAAAGGCAACGAGCTGGCATAAACGTTAGCGCGTCGGACAAAATGCTTAGAGATATTTTGTTCGTCTTTACATTCTGAGTTCAAATTCTGCAAAGATCGACTCTGCCTGACATCCTTTCGGTGTCTATAAATTACGTAGAGTTGAGCATTGGGGGGTCGGTGTAATCAACTAGTCCCATCCTCAACATTTGGGACTTGTGCCTATAGTAGAAACGATTATTAAAAGGCAACGATCTGGCAGAAACGTTAGCGCTTCGGACAAAATGCTTAGAGATATTTTGTTCGTCTTTACATTCTGAGTTCAAATTCTGCAAAGGTCGACTCTGTATGACATCCTTTCGGAGTCTATAAATTACGTACAGTTGAGCACTAGGAATCGATGTAATCAACTAGACCCATCCACCATATTTTGGGACTTGTGCCTATAGTAGAAACGATTATTAAAAGGCAACGATCTGGTATAAACGTTAGCGCGTCGGACAAAATGATTAGAGATATTTTGATCGTCTTTACATTCTGAATTCAAATTCTGGAAAGATCGACACTGCCTCTCATCCTTTCGGAGTCTATAAATTACGTACAGTTGAGCACTGGGTGTCGATGTAATCAACTAGTCCATTCCTCCACATTTTGTGACTTATGCCTATAGTAGAAACGATTATTTAAGGGCAACGAGCTGTCATAAACGTTAACGCGTCGGACAAAATGCTTAGGGATATTTTGTTCGTCTTTACATTCTGAGTTCAAATTCTGCAAAGATCGACTCTGCATCTCATCCTTTCGGAGTCTATAAATTACGTACGGTTGAGCACTGGGTGTCTATGTAATCAACTATTCCCTTCCTCCACATTTTGGGCCTTGTGCCTATAGTAGAAACGATTATTAAAAGGCAACGAGCTGGCATAAACTTTAGCGTGTCGGACAAAATGCTTAGAGATATTTTCTTCGTCTTTACATTCCGAGATCACATTCTGCCTTAATCGATTCTCACTGTCATCCTTTCCCGGTCGATTAATTAAGTACCAGTTGAGCACTGGAAATCGACGTAATCATCTAGTCCCTTCCTCCACATTTTTGGCCTTGTGCCTATAGTAGGAACGATTATTAAAAGGCAACGAGCTGGCATAAACGATAGCGCCTCGGACAAAATGCTTAGAGATATTTTGTTCGTCTTTACATTCTGAGTTCAAATTCTGCAAAGGTCGACTTTGTATGACATCCTTTCGGAGTCTATAAATTACGTACAGTTGAGCACTGGGAATCGATGTAATCAACTAGACCCTTCCTCCATATTTTGGGACTTGTGCCTATAGTAGAAACGATTATTTAAAGGCAACGAGCTGGCATAAACGTTAGCGCGTCTGACAAAATGCTTAGAGATATTTTGTTCGTCTTTACATTCCTAGATCACATTCTACCGGGGGGGTCGGTGTAATCAACTAGTCCCTTCCTCAACATTTGGGACTTGTGCCTATAGTAGAAACGATTATTTAAAGGCAACGAACTGGCATAAACGTTAGCGCGTCGGACAAAATGCTTAGAGATATTTTGATTGTCTTTACATTCTGAGTTCAAATTCTGCAAAGATCGACACTGCCTCATCCTTTCGGCGTCTATAAATTAAGTACTGTTGAGCACTGGGGATCGATGTAATCAACTAGTCCCTTCCTCCTCATTTTGGGCCTTGTGCCTATAGTAGGAACTATTATTAAAAGGCAACGAGCTGGCATAAACGATAGCGCGTCGGACAAAATGCTTAGATATATTTTGTTCGTCTTTACATTCTGAGTTCAAATTCTGCAAAGATTGACTCTGCCTCTCATCCTTTCGGAGTCTGTAAATTACGTACCGTTGAGTCCTGGGTGTCGATGTAATCAACTAGTCCCTTCCTCAACATTTTGGGCGTTGTGCCTATAGTAGAAACGATTATTTAAAGGCAACGAGCTGGCATAAACGTTTGCGCGTCGGACAAAATGCTTAGAGATATTTTGTTCGTCTTTACATTTTGAGTTCAAATTCTGCAAAGATCTACACTGCCTCTCATCCTTTCGGAGGCTATAAATTACGTACAGTTGAGCACTGGGGTTCGATGTCATCAACCAGTCCCTTCCTCCACATTTTGGGCCTTGTGCCTTTAGTAGGAACGATTATTTAAAGGCAACGTGCTGTCATAAACGTTAGCGCGTCGGACAAATTGGTTAGAGATATTTTGTTCTTTACATTCTGAGTTCAAATTCTGCAAAGTTCGACACTGCTTGTCATCCTTTCGGAGTATATAAATTACGTACCGTTGAGTCCTGGGTGTCGATGTAATCAACTAGTTCCATCCTCCACATTTTGGACTTGTGCCTATAGTAGAAACGATTATTTAAAGGAAACGATCTGGCATAAACTTTAGCGTGTCGGACAAAATGCTTAGATATATTTTGTTCGTCTTTACATTCTGAGTTCAAATTCTGCAAAGATTGACTCTGCCTCTCATACTTTGGGAGTCTGTATATTACGTACAGTTAAGCACTGGGGGTCGATGTAATTAACTAGTTCCTTCCTCCACATTTTGGGACTTGTGCCTATAGTAGAAACGATTATTAAACGGCAACGAGCTGGCATAAACGTTAGCGCGTCGGACAAAATGCTTAGAGATATTTTGTCCGTCCTTACATTCTGAGTTCACATTCTGCCGAGATCGGCTCTACCTGTCATCCTTTCCACAAAATGTAGGAAAGTCAAAGTCGTACTGGTGAAATTTGATCTCAGAACGTAAACACCTGAAAGAAATACCGCTAAGCATTTTTAATGTCGTAGATACAAACATGGACAAATGGTTAGGAAGTTTGCCTCGCAATTGCGATGTTTTACGTGGATAATTTTTTATCTGATTTCCACCTCCACTCCTTTTCTTTCCCTCATCTTTTAAGTAAACTCTCATACAAGCAACAAACTGCTCTTGTAATGTTCATCCCATCTGATTCTGCTATTGCAAATGAAAGAAACTATTATTTGGCTAAATTGTTACAAGGCAGTGAAATGGCTGTGTTGTCAGTATGCCAGACAAAATGCTTGACTGCATTTCACCAGTCTTTACGTTATAAGTCGGTGAACTGGCAGAATGGCAAGCATGTGGGGCAAAATGCTTAGCAGTGCTTCGTCCGTCTTTACGTTGGGGATTCAAATTCCGCCGTGGGCGACTTTGCTTTTCATCCTTTCGGCGTCGATAAATCAAGTACCAGTGAAACACTGTGGACGATGTAATCGACTATTTCCCTCCCCAAAAACTTCAGGCATTGTGCCTCTAGTAGAAAGGATTATTATTAGCATTATTAAGGCAGTGAGATGGTAGAATCGTTAGCGCGTTGAACAAAATGCTTAGCGGTCTTTCTTCCGGATCTTTACGTTCTGAGTTTAAATCCTGCAGACGTTGACTTTGCAATTCCTCCTCTCGGTATCAACGAAATAATTAAAAGTTGAACACTAGGATCGATGTGATCGACTAACTCAATCACCAAAATTTTCAAGCTTCTTGCCTATATTAGAAAGGATTATTATTATTATTGTTGATATTGTTATTATTGTTGTTTCAATACTCGCTGCATGTGTTCGGGATGGTTATGTTCATTCATTTTGTGTTTTTCATATTTTTTTTTATCATTGTTATGTGCTGTGTACCACATGGTTGCCGTTATTTCGCTAAAAGTATTAACCTCTCCTCACGCAGTAAATATCATATTCTGCTTCATTGGCTAGATACGTGCCCGTTGTTGTGTAACCAGAACTGCTTATGAAATAGGATAGCATGGCAGACTAACTCACAATGGTTATTGTTTAGTTTTCAATAAATTCGCCAAGTCCAGTAGCAGGGCGGGACGGGAAATGAACAACGATAACAATAAAACAGCAATGGTTAGTTACATCAATAACAGCGAGACAATGTGTGGGCCTCTATGTGGTCGCTCACTCTGCTAGAAATAACAGCTAAAATTTTGTGGAATCATACTCTGATACAACGAAAAGAAGGTTACATTGCATGATGTCGTTCTAAATATAATTTGTCAGAAAATAAAGTAGTAAGCAGAGTGGTCACGGATGCTTAGCCTCTAAGCAACAGGTTTCCTCAATCAGAAACGACCAACGACAGTAATATTTTCTACTCTAGGCACAAGGCCCGAAATTTTGGGGGAAGGGGCCAGTCGATTAGATCGACATCAGTACACAACTGGTACTTAATTTATTGACTCCGAAAGGATGAAAGGCAAAGTCGACCTCGGTGGAATTTGAACTCAGAACGTAAAGACAGACGAAATACCGCTAAGCATTTCGCCCGGCGCGCTAACGTTTCTTGTTTCTTTATTGCTCACAAGGGGCTAAACATAGAGGGGACTAACAAAGATAGACAAAGAGATTAAGTCGATTACATCGACTTCAGTGCGTAACTGGTACTTAATTTATCGACCCCGAAAGGATGAAAGGCAAAGTCTACCTCGGCAGAATTTGAACTCAGAACGTAGCGGCAGACGAAATACCGCTAAGCATTTCGCCCGGTTTGCTAACGTTTCTGCCAGCTCGCCGCCTTCGAAATGCTCCAGATTACTCTAACTTGTATAAGCCAGCATAAGCGGTCAGGCAAAGCAAGTCCACCGATTAGTTCAAGATGATCACATTCCCCAACCGCTAGGGCATCATCTAATTGAGTGGATCCCCTTTGGTCAGATGGTTAACAAATAGTACCATCTAGAGGTTTTGAGGGAGTTCAGAAAAAGATTTCGCCGCAAAAGTCCACAGTATTTGCACCAGGACGACGCATCAGTCCACAGCTCCATCCTGGTAACCAACTACTTGATAGATGTGGGCATCAAAACTGTCCCGCACCGTCTCTACAGTCCAGAATCCTGTGACTTTTTGTTGTTATCCAAGTTGTAGAAAGAAGATGAAAGAGGCTGTGACAAGGGTCTTGAACACCTTAATTTTGGGAGGACTTTCATGGAGCCTTCCGGAAGTGGCTGGAGCGTTACAACAAATGCATTGAAGTCAGAGGATCCCGCTTTGAAAGAGATTGAGTTTTGTATTTCTTTGAAATTAATAAATGTCTCTTCTAAAAATGTCTCAAACTTCTGCAATGCACTTTATATGGTCAACTAGATTTCCTGCATCTTGTTGGTACTTAACTATATCAATCTCCAGAAAGTTTAAAAGTAAAATTGGGCTCTGTATAGTTTGAACTCAGAATGTAAGTAACTGTAACAAAACGTCGCAGATATTTTCTCCGACAATCTACCGATGCTGCCAATCCATTGCTTAAGTTGTAACCTATATTCTTATTGACCTCAGGAGGGTCAAATGCCAAAGTTCATCCTCAAGATCATACAGGCACGAACTGAAAAACTGAACGCACTAAGAAGCATCTAAATACCGTGCGATAGTATTTTATCATAATTTATCATAATGAATTTGTCATTACTTCGTTTGCTCATTTAGAAATACCTGACTGCAGTTCTCTGTTTATCAATCTGTCTGTCTATCAATCTGATTGGTTGGTTGGTTGGGTGTGTGGGGGGTGGGGTTGAAATTCATTTTATTTACCATAGAACTACAAAAAGAAAAGTATCCTTCAGTAGTATTTGAAACCAGACTACAATGGCCCATGTTTTGTTCGATGCTGTAAATATCCTTTCCACTAAAAGCACAACGCGTGAAAATGTGGAGGAGGCGAGGCTAGTCGATAACATCGACCCCATTATTTCACTGGTATTTATTTCGTCGATCCCGAAAGGATGAAAGGCAAAGTCGACCTCGGCAGAATTTAAACACAAAACATAAAGACGGACGAAATGCCACTAAGCACTTTGCCCGGCATACTAACAATTCTGCCAGCTTGCACCTTAATTATGATGATGATGATGATGATGATGATGATGATAAGAAGAAGAAGAAGAAGAAGAAGAAGAAGAAGAAGAAGAAGAAGAAGAAGAAGAAGAAGAAGAAGAAGAAGAAGAAGAAGAAGAAGACGGACAAAATATCTCTAAGTATTTTGTCCGACGCGCTAACGTTTCTACCAGCTCGTTGCCTTTTAATAATCATTTCTACTATAGGCACAAGGCCTGAAATTGTGGAGGGGGTGGGAGCTTATCAATTACATTGACTCCAGCGTTTCACTGGTATTTATTTCATCGACTCCGAAAGGATGAAAGGCAAAGTCGACCTCGGCAGAATTTGAACTCAGAACGTAGCTTCGATGCTGTAAATATGCCGCCATGATAAGAATATCTTGTATTAGCACAAGCCACACATTTATGGACAGTCAGTCGGTCGGTTGGTTAGCTGGTTGGTTGGATGGATGGATGGATGGCAGGTTGGCTAACTGGCTGGCTGCTATGAGTCATGGTTTCAACGTTGTTCTGTTAATGTAATTAGAAACATCGATCATCGTTAGAAAGGGGTTCCACTCACTGATTAACTTGGGCCACCTGCTTCCACTCATCTCTTGAATAGGTACGACAGTAATGACTGTAAATCTGACGATGATGATGCTGACGACGATGATGATGATGATGACGACGATGATGATGATGATGACGACGATGATGATGATGACGACGATGATGACGACGATGACGACGATGAGGACGACGATGATAATGACGATGATGATCATGCTGACGATGATGATCATGCTGACGATGACGATGACGACGATGATGATGACGATGTCGATGATGCTGACGATGACGATGACGACGATGATGATGATGCTGACGATGATGATGACGACGACGATGATGCTGACGACGATGATGCTGACGACGATGATGCTGACGACGATGATGCTGACGACGATGATGCTGACGACGATGATGGCGACGACGATGATGCTGACGATGATGATGACGACGATGATGCTGACGATGATGCTGACGATGATGATGATGACGACGACGATGATGCTGACGATGATGATGACGATGATGATGACGATGATGATGATGATGATGCTGACGATGATGATGATGATGATGATGATGACGACGACGATGATGCTGACGATGATGATGACGATGATGATGACGATGATGATGACGATGATGATGACGATGATGATGACGATGACGATGACGATGACGATGATGGTGATGATGACGACGACGATGATGATGATGATGATGATGATGATGATGAAGAAGAAGAAGAAGAAGAAGATGATGATGATGATGACGATGATGACGATGATGATGATGGTGACAACGGTGAAGAGTGGGGAAGCGGAGTAGAACGGGATATAGAAGAGGAGGAGAAGAGGAAAATGAGAGATGGAGGAAATGGGGGAGATGAAAGAGGAAGGAGGACGGGGAGGAAGCGGTGGAGGACGAGGAGGAAGGGAGGATGGAACAGGAAGTGAGGCAGGGAGGAAGGGGATGAGGGTTGCAGTGTTGATGTCTGTAGAAGTAGCTGTTGTTGCGGTTGCAGAGATGCTGAATATTATGCTGATGGGTGTGGCATACTGATGCTGATGGTAACGGTGGTGTTGGCAACGATAGCGGTGGAGATAACGATGATGATGATGGTGACGATGATGATGATGATGGTGACGATGTTGTTGTTGTTGGTGGTGTTTGTGGTGGTGGTGATGGTGCTGGCAGCGGCGGCGGCAGCAGCAGCAGCAGCAGTAGTAGTAGTAGTAGTAGTAGTAGTAGTAGTAGTAGTAGTAGTTTTGATGACATGGTAATGATAATTATAACACTGGTGGTGATGATGATGGTAATGACGATGCAAGAGAAGATGATGGCGGACAGAAATGTTGATATCTGGTACATGGAACATCATGGAGGGTTAAATGCCGTCGCCAGAACGAAAAATAACTTCCTCTATCTTCTTTTACTTGTGCCAGTCAATGGACTGCGGCGGCCATACTGGGGCACTGCGTTGAAGTATTTAATCGAAAAAGATCGATACCAAATACACTGATTGTTATAAGCCTGGCACTTATTCTATCGGTTCCTTTGTCGAACTGCTTATTTAAGGGGACGTGAGCAAACCAACACTTGTAATGTGGTGGGGAGCAAATAGTACAAATCAGAATTTCTTATGAACCTACAAATAACAACGGTGTTACCGTTGTTATTGTTAAGTCCAAGTTAACTCTAAGCTTTGATCGTGAGCCCGACACTCGAACCACTGAGCCATGCGCCTTCACATAGCAGTCCTATATTTAAGGTACATCGAAGACTCTCTCTCTCTCCCTCTCTCTCTCTCTCTCGTGTCATGGCATATTCATGCCGTTGACGAATCATGGCTTGTTCCTCCTCCATTTATTTCTGTCTCTCGCAACATCACCCAGGTCTTTCTCGCCCTGCACATTCAATCCCTTCCTCATCCAGTCAAACATCTTCAATCTCTGCCTTCCTCTCGCTCTCCTTCCCACCAGCTCAGTCTCCACCATGTAACGCTCCATTCCGTCAACCCCTCTGAGAAAATGACCAACAAATCTCCACTGTCTCTCTCTGATAGTATACATCTTCACTTTCATCTTCTGCAACACTTGAGGGCATCAATACCAAATGACTCCTCTCTTGAGAGCTACACAACTACAACAAATGAAAGCATTATCTTACGACCAGGGCCATCTTAACATGATAGGTCTTTGGACAAGCCAATTCACTGAGCCTTCTAATATTTATTTATTAACAGCAAACTATCGCATATACGGATCAGAAATGGGTCCATAGACTCGTGAGGCCCCCGGGCAAATAGCCAGTGTGCCTATAATTTAAGGTGGTATTGCATGTGACTCAACGATAATGGAGGAGGAGGATGCCAATTTTGGATTTTGTATGAATTAAATACGCAAAATTGTGACGCTGCCATAAACCAATACAGTGGTGCTTAATAAAAATGTTGATAGAAAGTAGACAGCCAGATTTTACTCTTCAAGACGCACGAATGAACAGAAAAAAATTCATGGCCTTATGCAAACCATGTTTTCTGACATACAAGTCGACATGGTATATAACGTAAATATGTAGTTTAAACACTCAAGCATTGTCACAACCTTTCCAGACCCTGCGACATTTTACATAGATTTTTTTGGTCGTCGAAAGTCGTCTTGGTGTTTAAGTCGATGCGTCTTATTTGTTTGTAAATTTCGGTCTGAAAAATTCGATTTGCATGCCAACAAACACGGTAATTTACAACTAGATTTTACAGTCAAAATGATACTACCTCACGGTGCACGTTTTATAAGATAAGGAAAGAAAACAACTCTCGAACGGAAATTGTTAGCGACTCTCATTAAAAGAAAAGACATTTTCAAGAAATTAAAAATTGACGTTTGGGAGAACGACACGTTTAGCCTTTCATTTATTTTCCTTAGCTTATTCAATTTTAAATTTGCAGGCAATACAGATGGAGAGAGAAATAACATTGATCTAGAAATTAATAATAGGATCGCGGTAGGTTATTTCACTTCAAACCCAAAAGTTATCAATTATAGATATCAACAGCCAACAGCTGGAACTAGAAAACAATTATAGAAATAAAGTATCAAAAAGTAAGTATATGTGTGTATGTTTGTAAGTGTATATATATATATATATATATATATATATATATACACACACACACACACACACACACACACACACACACACATATATATTGTAGTAATAATAATGCAATATCAAACAAACGGCGCAAATAAAAGCATTAAAACTATAAACATTGGAAACGTAAATCAAGATAATAGACCTACTGCAAGCAAAACAAACAAAAGCGATTTTAAAACGGAATACAATCACATCACAGCCGACATACATACAGAATATTGACCAACAAAGTTGAAACAGAACGAAAATATGAACACAATTGAAAATGAAAAAAGATCTAAGAGTAGAATTATCTAAAGCTGGAAATTTTTGAATATGACAGTAGTTTAAAGGTGGAAATAGTTAAAGTATCAAAATCGATATATGATCTGATCTTCCTATTGACTGACGAAAATCCCAAAACAAAGATAAATATTAATAGTAAATGTAACAATAATAATTTATTTAAAAAAAACGGAAACCAACACTGGACCAGAATAGACATACGGGAAACAGATGTGGACATGAACATAACCAGGATAGATCAAATAAACAATCTATTCATCATCCACAGTAGACACAAAGGAAAGTAGGAATGACTTCAAAAACTTCTCATATAGCAACAGCAAACTCGGCCCACCACACTTACAATCACACACACACACATGCACAAACACACTCGCTATACACAACAAAACGTAAAATAGTAAAAACATAGAAAAAGAGAGAAAATAAAAAATCTCCCAACCCTTCATGTGATCTATAGTAAAAATACAAATGTGAATACAAAAAGAAAAACAAACATAATACAAATGCATAAATAACAAAGAGGTGCGTCTGAGACCAAAGAGCGTCTAAAACAAGAGACCCACGTTAAATTTCAAAGGATTGGTCGATATCAAATGCAACAACACTTTGCTTTTTTCGTAAAATAAAATAAAATAATTTATCTACAACCCAATTTGATTTTATATATATAACCAATGTTACAATAACAAAATAAAAAGGAGTAAGAAACTGTTTGGGAGAATAACGAACAATGGGTGGATTGCTACGGTGACAATTTAAAAACGAAAATTTCTAAAACAATAAATACGATAGTAGCCCATACAAACAATTGGAAGGCAACCGGAAATTACAAAGTACCAAACACGTGGCTAAAATATCTAACTGTTATCGCTGCACAAAACCCTTGCAAAGACCTTCAACTATTTACAAATACGAGAATTTAGCTAATCGTCAAGACTAGAAAAAAAAGATATCAAACCTCAAATCTATTGGTCAATATACAAACCTTTACCGTTAATTTTATGGGAAGATATAAATGATCGGATGGGAAACAACGTCTCGGTTTCCAAAGAACAGAAAAATGCTACGGTTGTCTGCTTGGCTAAAAAAAAAAAAACAGATACTAATAAGCAATATAAAAACAAGAGAAAAATTTGGGGTATGAACATGGCATCGATTGATAAGAATTCTGAAAGCGTTGTCCACAGAAAGAATAGTACAAAAGAGGATGTAAAGAATAAATCAATACGTGTCAGAAGAGTAACATTCTTAGAGAAATCCCTTTCTTTCTCTCCATTCAATTTGTGTCCAAGGCTGTCACAATTAAGTAACATATTAAACCAGACTGTCTACAAATACAGTTAATATAGATAAGGTGCCAATCCATCATCTGTGTATGGATGATTTCATGTTGTAACCTGTAGATCAGTGGTCTCCGAGATCTTTTGCATTTCGGACCGGTTCCATGCTAGGTAGTTTTCCCACAGACCACTCGCATAGCAAAGCACAATAAAGTCTATAATATATGATTTAATTATTGCATATATAATACGTATGTATTACATATATGACACATATAGTACAAAATCACTGTGCAGATTTGCGATAGACAATGACATAGAAACAAAATTTTAGAATTTAGATAGGTGGCGAGCTAGCAGAAACGTTAGCACGCCGGGCGAAATGCTTAGCGGTATTTCGTCTGCTGCTACGTTCTGAGTTCAAATTCCACCGAGGTCGACTTTGCTTTTCATCCTTTCGGGATCGATAACTTAAGTACCAGTTACGCACTGGAGTTGATATAATCGACTTAATCCGTTGTCTGTCCTTGTTAGTCCCCTCTCTGTTTACTCCCTTGTGGGCAGTAAAGAAATAAGAAACAAAATTTTAGAATGTATTCTTTCTGCACAACCCGGTACCAAATAATACCCGGCCAGGTGGTTGGGGATCCCTGATGTAGATGACAAAAACAACAAGTAATCCCTTTATATGAGGGATACAGAGTCAGGAAAGGAATTGATAGCAGTTATAGGAAAAGCCATCTAGATAGCTTTCATGAAAGAAAAATAATTAACATAAAATAACGTATATCATGTTACATTGTTTTTTTATATTAAGTGAATTAAACCACGAATAGAACTACAAATCCAGATTTGCATAAATCGATCGATGGTGAGTATGCAGTTGTTTCGATGGTGAGTATGCAGTTGTTTCGATGGTGAGTATGCAGTTGTTTAATCGACTAGACTATCTACGAAATTAAGAATTAGCAGGTAAATAGGTAAAATACGTGTATCCTTAAAGTGATCTAAGACAGAATCAGCGTGAAAAGGTGTGACAGGACTAATCCTTTAAATGACAAGTACAATCCATCAGACGGTCTTCTAAATAATCTCTGTCTACCTGGTTTCACTGACATCCCTTAGGTCAACAGGAAGCTCTACTCAAAGACAATTTCACAATATGTCACAAAGTGGAGTCCAACGCAAGAACTAGTGGTGGTAATGCGAATTTCTTAACCATTCGTTCATATTCCGTCCACAAGAGAGTTTAACACATTCAACTAAAACAAAAGGAAAAAACAATCAGAAAAAGAATCATAGATATTCAAGATAAATGTTTAAAACTGAATAGAATGCTAAAAATAATGAGATAGACATCAATACTCTAACAGTTTCAGTTATAAATTACAATTATAACAGTCTGAGCTACAAGTTAAGTGAATTAACGAGACAAGATAGGAAAAACAAAGACATAACGATTGGGTTGTGAATACACCAACCAAAAGAAAAACGGTATAGAAATATTACACACTGCACTAGAATTGAGCAATGAATTATAAAATATATACTGTAAGACCAAAACAAATACCTGCTAAACAACAACTACTATTAATGCAAATAACCACAACAGCATCAAATTTTGACACAGGGGGAGCAATTTTTGAAGGGAGAATAAAGTCGATTATATCGATCCCAGTGCTCAAATGGTAATTATTTTATCTACTCTGGAAAAATGAAAGGCAAAAATCAGCCTCAGCGGAATTTGAGCTCAGAACGTAAAGTCGGATGAAATACAGCTCAGCACTTTGTCCGACGTGCTAATGGTTCTACCAACTCACCGCCTTAATAATGATAATAATAATAATAATAATAACGACAACAACAATAACAACTAAAATACTAATAATAATAATAATGATAATAATAATAATAATAATAATAATGATAATAATAATAATAATAATAATAATAATAATGATAATAATAATAATAATAATAATAATAATAATAATTCCTTCATAGCTTCCAGTGTATATAGGTCCCAGCTCTGTCGTGTCTGTGAATATAA
>NC_068983.1:21629232-21630670 GCF_001194135.2 Octopus bimaculoides
CTAAAAACAGAAACAATTCCTATCATAGTAGGTGCCTTAGGTATAATAAAAAAATATTCAGACAAATACATAACAAAAACACCAGGACTTACAAATATATATAACATACAGAAAATTGCACTACTGGGTACTGCACACATTCTACGCAAAACACTTTCAATACAGTAAACATAAGAGCACCACAGCAAACCACAGCACATACCCAAGGCGCACAGAGCTGCGCTCGGTAGTGAAGTGAAAGCACGTTATAAAAATAAAACTACTGAATAATAATAATAATAATAATAATAATAATAATAATAATAATAATAATGATAATATGCACCACCCAAAATCTGACATAAAATGGTTATATATACAAAGTATCGAAGGTGGTAGAAGCCTTATACAGGTAGAAAACTATTACAAAATAACCACAATAGGACGACAGAAATACCTACTTCAGAAGCAAGTAAAACTAATACAAATAGCCACAAAACACGAACAGAACAAAAAATTGTTTTCAGTATTTAAGAAAGATGATAAATACAAAAAAGTCATAATACCTAACAACTATGAAGGAAAGGAAGAAATAGCCAAAGCTGTAAAACAACTGAAATCCAAATTAAAACTGGAACAGCAAAGGATCATGATATAATGATGGCCAGAAAAGCCCTTTTATGACAAATATTGGGTTCAACTAAACAGAAAAGAAATAGGCAAAGCAAAATCCCAACAGTGGCTGAGAAGCTCAGGACTCAAAGCAGAAACTGAAGGATTTTTAATTGCAGCAGAAGATCAAAGCCTCCCCATCAGAAATCCCCCAAAACATGTAATGAAAAGAAGTACAATAAGTAACTGCAGATTAGGGGGAGATGAATAAGAAACAATAAATCATATTGTCTCTGGCTGCCCAGTCCTGCCTAAGAAAAGACACGCGCCAGAAAAGGTCACAGAAAATGAGAAAGCAACCATACACTGGGATATGCCAATATACATAGATAGAGAAATTAAGGCCAATAGGGCAGATATAGTTGCCAGAGATTACAAAAAAAAAATCCTGAATGATGTAACAATACCAACAGATGACAAGGTTTCTCTAAAAGATACGGAGAAACTGTCAAAATACAAAGACCTGGAAATAGAGGTAACTCGAATGTGGAGTCTAAAAAGAAGAAACAATTCCTATCGTTTTAGGCGCCTTGGGTATGATAAAAAAACATTCAGACAAATGCATAACAAAAACTTCAGGACTTACAAGAATATATAACATACAGAAAATAGCACTCCTAGGCACTGCATTGCATCCTACGTAAAACAGTTTCAGTACAGTAAAAATAAGAGCATCACAATAAAAAACAGCACACACCCAAGGCACACAAAGCTGCGTTCGGTAGTGCAGTGAAAACACGTGATAAAAATAAGACTACTGAATAATAACAACAGCAACAACAACAAC
>NC_068983.1:21630770-21635847 GCF_001194135.2 Octopus bimaculoides
TATATATATATATATATATATATATACACACACACACATACAACTCAATCACAGAGCATTAGTCGACCGAGGCTATGGTATAAGGCAGTAACCCAAGTGTATATATGCATGAGTGTGACAGTGTGTGTATGTATAAACTATACATACATACATACATACATACATACATATATACAAAGCATAGCCGTCACTCAGAAGAATATTAACATTTAATAAAATAACAAATGGAAAATCCGAGAACACGTTATGCCATATATCAATGGCACGGTATATTGTTTGGTTTTATATAGGAGAAAAGTCATTCTTCTGAACACTATCAAAACCTCAATCAAATACCTGAATACTCAAAAGGAGATTATTGGAAAATGCCACTATTTTCCTATGTATTTTCATATGAAAAATGTGGCAGCATAAATCAGCACCAAGCTAAATATATTAAAACAGGTTAAAACAACCTATCTGAAGAATTACTTTTAGAAACCTTTCAGTAACAAATCCACTTGACATTGGAACTATTAATTTTATAGAACATTTTACCTTCACACGCGCACAGCCAGTTCGTGTACTTTACGTGACAGTCACATCCTGTTCGTGACTGCTAAAACATTAATAACATTGCAAAAATAATAATACGGCGCTTTATTAATATAAACTATTGCTGGACCGAGAGAAATATTACTAAACAAGACTTATCATAAATAATCCCCTGTCAGTGCATTACAGTGCACTTGACAAGAACTGCTATTCATCCAAAGTGCACTCATGTGGACCTGAAAAGGTTGTATGTGATAGAATGATCTTTTTCGTTGGATAATATTCTTGACTATTAACATGTTATTCATCTGGTGAAACTTAACGTAGCAAATAAGCTTGTAAAAGTTACATGATCACACACACTCACACACACACATGCTCAGACATTTGTGCATATATGTGTGTGTATGTATATATATTATATATATATGAAGATATTTGTATATATATGTACATACACACACACATGTATATAAATGTGTGTGTGTGTGTAGTAAGCGGTGGGATATAATATCCAGGCAGATACCGAATTTCTCAATGTAAACGTCAAGGCTGGTTCCTTCAGACGTTGCATTTCATGATAAATTTCCTTTAACCTCCATCCGATATTGGACAATTATTATGAATAAACTAACTAGAAATAAACATAAAAATTGAATGTTCAAATTCTTCATTCCCCTTATTATCAACAAACGCTTAGTTTTAGAATTGTGGCAGCTGATGAAGGAAATATTCTCTATGTGGCCTATGTGTTTTCTGTGCTCTGTTTATCATTTTGTCCACGTTTTTTTGTAACGTCCTGTACCCAGATATGCATCTATATATACATGTAGATGTAGGTATGTACATACATGTACGTATATATGCATATACTCACATATTATTTGTATTATTACATGATCGAACGCACGCGTCATCTTTGCAAGTATATATATATATATACCTTACCTTCAATTTTATCAATTTACTAAATTGAATTAAATTTTTAGTCCAGTATTTTATAGATTTTAATGGATTTTATACTCTTCTTTTAGATTTTATACATTTCTTCTTTTACTTGTTTTAGTCATTTGACTGTGGCCATGCTGGAGCACCGCCTTTAGTCGAGCAAATCTACCCCAGGACTTATTGTTTGTATATATATGCATGTATGCATATGTATAGATACATGTATGTGTGTATATATATATATATATCTATATATATATATATATATATATCACAGTATGTGTGTGCATATTGACTAATGCGTACATTTCCACAATTCTCAACCGATTTTCACTAAACTTTGGACACACATTGCTTATGTCCCAAGGATAGTCATGCACTAACATTTTGCCCGGAGCTCCCGCATAAATTTGTTGTATGTACATAGTTTTTTGTATGTAGGGTCTTCCATACTTTTATAATCTATATGGTCGTATATTGGCATTAGATATTATTTTTTCATTTATTATTTATTTATCTGTTGTAATTGTGTATTATTACTTGGCTAGAGAATATTATAAAAGTGAAAGGATTTTGTCTATTTATTTATTTCGACTGTCCACCTGCGACAGTGTTTAAATTGACTTGCAACACTGTACACAATGAATAGCCAATACCAAACAATCTTAATCTTCATATTTAAACTGCATTAAACTTTGGCAAGCTTACCTTTACCTATTCTGAGTTACTTGAAAGATGATGTTCTCTTTTCCCTCTCTTCTATTTGTTGATACCTTTGTTTACCTACCAATGTGTTGTTTCACTCTAAGGATGTTTATTTACCCATCCAATATGGTATTTCGAACGCGACATCTTTTCACTGCTAAAGATTCAAAGCAGTATTCGTGAACTGAAGTCAAACTCTTCATGTCTTCATTTTTGGTTGCCTGAAGTCAATCTCATAGTGGTCGTACTCTGTAAGCACGTAGCAAATACATTCCTTTAACTCTACTTTTTCAAGTAGGTATTACATTGCCAATTTTGAACGTGCTATACTTCTCACCGAAAAAATAGCTTCTTTTGCTGTTGAATAAAATAAACTCGCAGAGAAGTTTCAAAGTCTTCTTTCAATTTCCTTACCCCATTTATGTGGCTGTTTCTGATAAAAAATTTCATTTTCATGCAAAACAACTATATTTTGTAGTCAGTATCCATAATCTACTCGCAAAACACTTCAGTTGCTCAACTTTACATCGCTTGCAAACTTTATGTTCTAAGATCATTAAAGTGTAACGACTTCCACAATAAACAGCATTCAGTTTGGTTTTCTGTTCCTATGTTAATCGGAAACATAGATTTCCGTGCTACTCATAAATCTTCTTGGTAGTTCAATTGTTTCGTGAAAAAAATACCACCAAAGCAACTTAGACCGTCTAAAGAACGTGTACGTTTGCTAGTATCACACACACACACACACACACACACACACACACACACACACACACACATATATAAATTTAAATATTAATTTGATTAAAATCAATTTAAAACCAGTGGCCTAGCATATTGAAAAATCTGTCCACTTAGTGGTCATCCCTCTTATATGTATGTAATATAATCTTTCTGAATCTTCAGATTTTTCAATATGCGAGGCCACTGGTTTTAAATTGATATTAATCAAGTTAATGTTCAATTTTCACCCTTATTATTTAAATTTAAATAACCATGTTCTCTAACCAGCAAAATTCACTGCAGAGAATTATTTTCTGCAGAAATATTTCCGGTATTTTGGCGCACCAAAACGAAGACTTTTGAAATATAACCCCAAATGTAATTGGTTGAACAATATGCATGTTTAATCTCATGCGGACGTCTCGTGTATAGTTCTGCATATTATATTTTGCTATGACGATCACACTGATGAATTGCGGAGATTTACGTACGTATTACGTAAATGGTAACAATGAAACCGGGTATGTGATTCATCTTTATATTCTATATTTTTTCATTTGTCTTGCTCGCTTCTGTTCTGGCGTTTGCTGAATTTTCTTGATAACAATCTTTCCTTAGTAGTCAGACCATGTGTGGTCTACATCTAGCATAATGGATGTCCACTTAGTGGTCATCCCTCTTATACATACATACATACATACATACATACATACATACATACATACATACATACATACACAATATATATCTCAGTTGGAGGGGAAAACGTTTCAAAGGTAAAGAGAATCGAAGAAATTATTCCTTCCTCTTTGCAATAACCAGCATATCTTTCAAGTAACTTTGAACACTAGATAATCTTTCTTCTCTCTCCTCCATCTCGTTGATTTTTTTAACGATGGTTCTTGTTTTTTTCTTTCCATTATATGTTTGATAATTTTTTACTTTATTTCTGCTTTATTTTATATTCAATTTATATTTTAATTCTGTTTCGTTGTTCTAATAGCTTATTTTTATTTTCGTTTCGTATTTTTTCTCCTTTCTTTTTAATTTCTTATTCGTTTGTTGATATTTTTAAAATCGTTTTTAATTTGTTTCTATTCTTGTTAATATTATTGCTTTTTGCTTTTTTGCCTATGTACCTAAAATAATAGATAAGACGGAGATACTATTTCATCACTTATTTTAAACGAGTCAACTGAATTCGGACTTCTACTTATATATTTTAATCTACAATTAGTTTTCACACCCACTCTCTCTCTCTCTCCCTCTTTGCATATATATATATATATATATATATATATATATATATATATATATATATATATATATATATATATATATATATATACACTAACAGATATATCTAAAACCACATATCGACTGTTATTTCCAGTAAAGATGCGCCACTATTTCCTATATATATATATGTTTGTGTGTGTGTTTGTGTACATATATGTATATGCATATATATATATAGATAGATATGTGTGTGTGTTTGTGCATGTATATATATATATATATATATATATATATACACGCACAAACATACATTTATACATGTATACATACACTGGCACACGGAATGAACAAAAAATGTATCATGTAGGAGAAAAAATTTCGAGAGTGTTTGGATGTATGTATACATATATATATATATATGCGTGTGTATATATATACATCATGCATATATATATATATTCATTTCCTTATTCAATTATCTGTTTTTTTAACAATTCTCTCACGTTTCTTATAAAAAGAAGAGAGATAAAATAGTAACGAAAATGAAGATATAAAACTAAAAGAAACTAAAAGAAATATTTTAAAAAATGAACAAGATATTAATTTGCATACACTGACATACATATCATACACATACTAGTACGTGTATGTATGTATGTATGTATGTGTATAAGCTACACCAATGCCAGAACGGGACGACACTGCATAGTGCCAAAGATCCCAGCAATGCCATCGCGCTTCAGGACCAGTTACTGCAACAGCTTGGGATTCAGGGGCCCACAGCTTTTTAATATTCTCCCAAAGAGCCTGAGGAATCTGCACAAAGTAGATGTAGGAGTTTTTAAATCAAAGTTGGACCTCTTCCTATCGACAGTCCCAGATGAACCTACCTCGCGGCAGGAGGTGCAAATGAGGGTTGCTAAAT
>NC_068983.1:21641629-21646440 GCF_001194135.2 Octopus bimaculoides
TAGCATGCTTTTGCATGCAAGTAATTTCTCTTTCGATATATTCAAAATTCTTTTCCTAGGCTTCAAAGCCTCGGCAAAGTTCGTTGTGGTGGTGGTAGTGGTGGTATCAGTGGTGAGGACAGTGGTTTTGTTAGCAAGGACATTTGTGTCCTTGTTGTTGTTGCTGCTGCTGCTGCTGCTGCTGCTGTTGTTGTTGTTGTTGTTGTTGTCACTGGTTACGTTGGCAGGCAAGACTGCTGTAGCAGCAGAGTCTTTCTTTTTCTCCATTCTCTCCTTTAACTGTGAGGAAGGAAGACTAGGAAATTCTTTTTCGAACGAAACACTGATAGATAGATTTGCCAGCGTTCTTTTTCTTAGATTTATGTTGAGTCTTGGTGGGCGGTTTTTACGTAGTTGTTGTTGTTGTTGCTTTTGTTGTTGGTGGTGCTGTTGCTACTGATGTCGCTGCCGCTGCTGCTGCTGCTGCTGCTGCTGCTGTTATTGAAATTGCAGACCTGTTTTTAACTTAAATTGAAATAAATATAGATACAAATATGAAGCAAATGAAAACATTGGACCTCTATTATTAGACAATTCGCCATGAAGCCATCAATATTTATCAAAGTACATTTCGTTGTTGTTGTTGTTGTATCAGATGACCAACTAACTATACAATCGGGATTTAATTGCTCAAAGAATTACAGCCAGAGGCTCTTAGGTACTGCTATTTTCGAATACGTACAGTTCATTTTAATAACTCTAATCAATGCAAGAATATTTTGAAGAGTTTTTACCATTGGATACAATTCTTAAATACATGTTTCTACAAATACACTTCAGACTGATGTCTGTTTACCATTATTTTCTTTAAGCAATTCTCGGAGATAATTTACTTGTTAGAATCATTTTGCAATTTAATGTTGATACGACACTTTTATGTTTAGCGATATACACACACGCCCACGTACATACATACATACTTGTATGTATGCATATATGTACCGTCATTGAGGTCAGCTGTCCTGCTGATGTGAATACATCTTTGGAAATCAAATAGAAAGAGGGTAACTATGGACACCTGCTTCAAAACCACCAGATTTTATATCCAGATCATAAATTCACGTCTATACCAATAATAATCGGTGCACTTGGTTTTGTGAGGAAATGCCTAAGTGGCAGTCTAGGTAAGCTAGGATTTTCAGAAAAAGAAATCGAACTAACTCTTACAAATGTAAGCAGAACAGTAAAAATCTGTAAGACTTTTCTCAAGTTTAGAATGTGACTTCGACGTATTTTCAAGAGATGTCGCAACTAGTTACTTTTGAAGTTTTCTATGCCCACATGACATAACAAGCTAAAACAAAACGATATGATAGGAGAAAAGGCGAGAACAAAGTGGCGGTAAAAGGTGGAAGGTTGAAAACACCGGAAAATGAGAAGGCAACAGAAAAAAAAAGAAAAAAAGAGGGGGAGGATAAAATTTATGTCCCCTTTGACTATAATGTCCAATGGCTGAGTGATTATGACTCTAGAGTCCGCGGAGCAGCTAGTAAGTTGGCTAGTCACTTATGGGGTTTGAAGTCTAACGCCACGCCACATACAATAAAGTGGAAAATAGTTGAAAAATCCACACCATATGTCAACGGCTCAAAACAAATGTCAGCTATACGTAACTGAAAGAACACAGATCCTTTTCAGATTTAAGAACTCCACCGCACTGCTGAATTCCAGATCTGAAATTTTCAGGAGGTGTAAGCATATGGTTAAGATCCTGTTGGCAAAGATGATAATTACATTTATATATATATATATATATATATATATATATAGGGAGAATTCGCAAAAAAAACAACAGACGAAGACAGGTGGTGTAGAAAACAAATAGATGTATTAGTATAACGCTCGGGAATTGTGTGTGTATATATATATATATATATATATATATATATATGTTTATATATATATATATCTGTGTGTGTGTATATATGTATATGCATCTGTGTGTGTATGTGTTTGTCACCCACAATCACTTGACAATCGGTGGTAGCTTGTTTACGATCCTGTAACTTAGCAGTTCGGTAGAATAAGTAACCATCTGAAAAAAATCATAATTACTAGGGTTGGTCTGATTGGCTGCGCTCCATAAAGGCCGCAGTCCAATGACTGAAACTAGTACAAGATACTCTTGTTGTCATCGTCGTCGTCGTTGTTATTGTCGTTGTTCTTCTTCTTCTTCTTCTTCTTTCACTCTCCCCTCTTTTCCCGAAAGAAAAAATAAAGAAAAGCAAAACGAGATACAATGGAAAATATTCTCACCTCACCTACACACGCACTGTCTTAATTAGAATAATTTGTTTTGTTCATATATTTATTTATTTGTTTGCTTGTTTAATTAATTATTCGCGTTTGTAGTGAACGGTCGTAGGAAGAGAAGGAAAGGGAGAGTGAATTAAGGGCAGCCGAAAAGGAAATGTTATGTTTTTGCCTTCAACATTAACACATCTGTCGGGTGTGAAGCCAAAAAAAAAAAAAAAAAAAAAGCTAAAAACAAACAAAAATAAAATGCAAGAACACCATGTAACCGTTACTGTCCGAATTATAATATTTGTTTTAGTAAAGCACCTGACGGAACAGAATGAGAATGCTACAAGCATCACCACACCGACACCACTAGCCAAGAGACAGACGTCCTCTCTATACACACACGGAGATACTTAAAGTCGAGTCACGAAACCGAGGCAACGATAGATTTGCATAATAAACTGTTTTACTGGAATTCACGAGCAAGCTGAGTTACGAGATAAAACGAAGCTAAACGCTGTTAGTTGTAAATAAATGTACAACACAACACACTGCTATGTCTAACATTGGATGATACCATGTGTTAGTGTGCGAGAACTATGAGAATTTTCTTTGTGTATTTTGATGGGGGATTGTGGTGCTGGTTATTGTCTCCTTTTTTTCTTGATTTTTTTTAATAAAAAAAGATACAATAACAAGAAACAAGACAATAATAATATATACAAGAGCAACAGCATACAAAAAAAATACCCAGCAAAAAAAAAAACGTACAAGCAAAACGGACAGTTTTGTGATTTGTATTCAAATGTCGACACATCTCTGTTTAAACCAACATTATATCTTTATTTGTAAATATAATTCATCTGTCGAATCTTTTCAAATGTCTTTTAAGGCGGGGCAGCACTGAATCATGAAATATCTCACCACATCTATCTATCTGTCTATACAATACTATACTATACACACACACACACACACAAATACGTATAAATATGATTTTAAAATAAGGACGGTGAACTGTACATCCTCAAAGCTTTCTATGAGAGTCATATATACAATATACACGCTTTAAAACTTTGTCAGAAACGTGTTTCTACTGTATAGATATTCTAGGATATGATATCCTATAGTATCCTATAGCATCCTGTTGGTTCAGTTGCATTATGATTTCATCCAAAGTAAACATATCTATGTGATTAGCCAGAACTTAGATCATACTAACTTGTTTGTAAGGTACATACCCGGGTTTCATATCCCTATCGATTCACACACACACACACAAATTATGTATATATATATCTGTAAAAATATGTGATACTCATTCGGTAGCCATGATAAAACTCCGAGTTTCGGATGCCGGGGTGGGAACCCACGCCACCATCTCTTCAGTTATCCGGCCATTGAAAATTCCTGTGAAAAATGACCGTTAAACAAAGGGAAATTACTGTGTGGCTGACCGTTATTAAGACAAAACAGCTATAGACCGCTAAGTAAGGGGAAGGAGTAAAGGTAAGGGAGTAGAAAAATTTATAGTGTTCGCGTAAGCGCGCCAATACGTAGATTCGCCTATATGTATATACTCAACCACCCTCGCTTGAAACACACACATTCTCACCCGCATACTCGCCAAAAACTATATATATATACATTTACATATATATACCCGCATGCACACCGACACACACACACACGCTCAACACTCTCAACACGCGCGCAAAAAACCCCACAAGGCTAAAAACAAAATACAGAAGAAAGTGCGAAAAGCTATAAGGTTAAAACGCGTCTATATGCGCATATTTTCGTATGCACGCACATACATCTATATACGCACGTACCCGTACATACGCACACATTCACAAGCGCGCACGTAAAGTTCTATGTACGCGTCTATAGACGCACAGGAAAAAAGCAGGGAGGGGAGAAAAAAATATGTGTGGAAATTATACAAACCATTATCTCTATAAATATGTGAAAAAATATTAAAAAATATATAAGAGAACTAAGTAAAAAGTATAGAGAGATAAAATGCTTATACATAGACACAATATAGAAAGCAAGTCCTATCAGTAAACTCAGGGGGACCAAAAACGTAGCAAAGATTTAGCAATATATATATATACATATATATATATATATATACATATATATATATATACATATATATACATACATACACATATATATACATACATACACATATATATACATACGTACATAAAAATTTAGTTAACTTTATACTCACGAGTTTTATGAATGTATATCTTTCATAAGTTTATGTTTCTAACTTTTATTACGCATGCTAACCACTGGTATAAATTATTTAACAATTTTACCCGTATACAGGAGTTTGCTGTGTGGTAAGTAGCTTGCTTACCAACCACATGGTTCTGGGTTCAGTCCCACTGCGTGGCACCTTGGGCAAGTGTCTTCTACTATAGTCTCAGGCCGACCAAAGCCTTGTGAGTGGATTTGGTAGACGGAAACTGAAATAAGCCCGTCGTATATATGTATATATATATGTATATATATAT
>NC_068983.1:21648528-21649650 GCF_001194135.2 Octopus bimaculoides
TATATATATATATATATATATATATATATATATATATATTGTTCTATCTTACTAATAGTTAGACCGAAGGAAAAGAAATAAACATAGAGGTAAATAGACAGAAGCTTGGGCACCTAAAAATCTTCAAGCATTTAGGAGAAATAAAACATTAGGCAAATCGTTGTGACAAAAGCCTCTGACATGTGGATACTGCGCAGATTGAGCGAAATAAGCTGTTATAAAACAGGGTAACAAGACAGGGGTACTAGAAATGCTGAAATTCCAAAGACACCTATCGTCGAGAATCGCTTCCACAAAGATTTTGGATATTTTAGGCGCAGGAGTGGCTGTGTGGTAAGGAACTGGCTTCCTAATCACATGCTTCCGGCTTCTGTCCCACTGCGTGGCACTTGGGGCAAGTGGTCTCTTCTACTATAGCCGCAGGACGAGTAAAGCCTTGTGAGTGGATTTGGATGACGGAAACTAAAAGAAGCCCGTTGTGTGTGGGGGGTGTCTTTATGCCTGTGTTTGTCCTCCACCACTACTTGTGTGTTTACGTACCCGTAACTTAGGAGATTCGGCAAAAAGAGACCAATAGAATAAGTACCAGGCTTTAAAAGAAACATGTCCTAGGGTAGATTTGTTCGACTAAAACTCTTTAAGGTGTTGCACCAGCATGGCTGCAGTCCAATGACTGAAACAAGTAAATGGAAGGAGATGTGCTATGAGCTACGAGTCATTACTGTAGACAATTTCTCAAAAGAATGTGTGGAAAGGAAAAGAACAAGAGGTTGTTAAAGAGGTTGGGCTGACGGCATCAAAAATGGACAGGAAACCGGAGCCTGACTGATTTTATGCACTGACTTTATGCATCCAGCATTACATAGGGAAATGGAGTCTTAGCAAACCGACACTTGGACACAGGGAGCACACCTGGCTGAGTATATATTGTATGGCTGTGTGTATGTATGGAATTCGCTTTATAAAGGTGGGCGAAACTATGGAAAAAATATCGTGTATAACAACTATGGCGTCTCTTCGTTTCATTCGTTTCAACGCTGATTCAGTCAGTAATATGTTTAACACAAAAAAGAAAAGAAATTAGCTCATTTGGACAGGAAAGATTAAAATCTCTCCCTCTCC
>NC_068983.1:21650752-21651548 GCF_001194135.2 Octopus bimaculoides
GTGTGTGTGCGTATGTATGTGTGTGTGTGTGCATGGTTTGATGGTTTATCTGTTAGTGTGTTTGTGTGTGTGTGTGTGTATGACGTAGTGGAAGGAATCAGTAGCAGGAATGGTTAGTGGATGCTTATAGACAGTGTTAGGTGGAAGGTCAACAGGCGGTTTTTTGAGTATGTGTGCGTTCGTGCTTGTGTGGGGTTCTAGGTGTTGGGTACGTGTACGTGTGTGTGTGTATTTTGTATGTGCGCGTGTGTGTATATGTATGTTTTTGTGCGTGCGTGTGTGTTTGTGTGTATGTGTATGTTGTGTATATGTGCGTTGCTGTGTACGTGTGTGTGCGTGCGTTTGCTATTTTATGTGCGTGTGTTGTTTATGCCCTTGTGTGTGTGATTGTATGCGTGTCTGTGTGAGTGTGTAGCGTTGGTGAGAAGTGTGTGTGCGTGTGTGTGTGTATGTGGGTGTGTGCGTGTGTGTGTTTGTGTATGTGTGTGGATATGCGTGTGTGGGGGGATTGTGAGTGTTAGGTACGGGTGTGTGTGTTTATGCGTGTCTGTATGTGTGTTTCCGTGTGCGTGTGTGCGCGTGTGTGTATATTTTTGTGCGTGCGTGTATGTGTATATTGTGTATGTTTTCGTGCGTGTGTGTTATGTATGTGAGTGAGTATTGTGTATGTGAGAGGTGTGTGTGCGTGTGTGCATGTGTGTATATGTGTGTGTGCATGTGTGTATATGTGTTGTGTATGTGTGTGTGGTTTTGTGTATGTGAGAGGTGTGTATGTGTGTGTTTATGTGTGTGCGTG
>NC_068983.1:21652350-21654986 GCF_001194135.2 Octopus bimaculoides
AGAGAGAGAGAGAGAGAAAGAGAGAGAGAGAGAGAGAGAGAAAGAGAGAGAGAGAGAGAAACTTACTTGGAAATGGATGCGTGGTGTTCAATCATATAATGATATAATATATATATATACATGTGTGTGTGTGTGCATATATATATACATATATGTACATACATATATCTGTGTGTGTGTGTGTGTGCGTGCGCGCGCATGTGTTTATAAATAGGAAAAACTTTGCGAACAAAATGCTGTGTACTATTGTAACTGTATTATTGTAGGTATATGTTCACCCAAGAAACTCAAAAAGATAATCCCTGAAATGCTTTTCAAATCTTCCCCATTCGAATTATTCCAGCTCGACACCTTTTGGTGTTGTAAATATTTCTAGAGTAATGTTCACTCGAGAAATAAGTGACAATAATTTTTCTTTTCTTTCACCTGCAGATCTTTAGTATTTTTTTAACACGGCTGACGAGCGATTCACTGCTAGGACGAAAAGCATTACAGGTAAGCTGTCACCCTGAAATATTCCTTAATTCTGCTAGTGACTGTCATCGTAGCATCAATTCTTGAAGATAGCTCTGTGGACCATGTTGCTTGCCAACTTCTTAATGGTATTGATTATAATGATTTGAACCTTAGCAAGGCAAAAATGACTCTATAATCTACGAATTAGGATCTGAATCAAAACGCCTCTTATCGTCTAGCCATACAGTCAGCAAGTTTCGGCTGAGCCGTTTCGCTTCCTTGGGAACAGCTTTGTTGATAAGTTGTTCCGTACAGCTCCAGACACCTTTCTTTCCCCTTGCTCGCTCATCGTTCACTACATTGTGGGCTCCACAGTTATCCTGAAGGAACGCATTCAAGTAGTCTGCGTATAATTTACATACACCACGTTCAATCACGCTATGGACCTGTAGTTTTTGTCTCATGCGTCTCTTGGCTTTTCACTATGAGGCTGGATATACAACTGAAAGCCACTCTAGCAAAGAACTCACAACATTCATTGTTCTTTGAGTTTTGGTGAGGTTTTGTGTGGGTTTTTGTGATTAATTTTTTTTTTTTAATGAGTTAACGAGCTTTCTTTACCAAATACCGACTATAAGATTCTTCTCTGGGTAATTTTGTAGCAATTGCCAGAAGAGTTTCACTGTTGGTGTTACAAGCTTTGGGAGAGAGAGACGGTCGCACTAAATTCACTTCGTATCTCTTCTAACCACATAGCGTCATGTTTGTGTCTTTTGTTCACATTCTATATCTTTCCTCAAAGTGATTCTAGATCATTCTGAAGAGAAGCTTTTACGACCTCGATGGTTTCGCTTTTCATACTGTGATACACCGCTTGTAAATTTGAAATTTATTGCAAATCTGTGATTAACTGCTTCGCGTTCTTAAATAGTAATTTGTTATTTTCTCTTTTTTTCCGACAACGAAATTTTTCACTTACCTTGTTTTCCAGTTAGTCTCTTGTCGACAGTTCTCACAGACCTTAGACAATCTATAATTAAGTCGCAGCTGGTGGTTAGTAAATTTATTATTCAGTTTGCACTTAATGATAGTGTCTAATGATAATGTCTAACTGTCCAATATTTATTTTTTTCTGAGGCTGTCGATATTTGTCTGGAGAGATGTAATCCATTTTGGCCATTTCTTCTCATTACGATCTATTCTTGTTACTCCTGTCTAATGGGGTAATCGCACCACAGTATAACAGAGCATTGTTGATGTCCAAAAATTGGGATTTTCGATCTTTGCTACTTATACCTTAGCTACTTGGTCAATTTCGGATAACATCAGGTTAGTGGGTTTTCTTTCAATCCTTGTGGTGATTATTCGCACTGCAATTGTCAAGTAATATAAACAGTGAAGTTTTGTTTGAATCTTGTTAACTGTGCTAGCAATTGTTTATATTCTTCGCTCATTACCACAATTTCCTTATATTTAATTACCCTCGTTTCTTATAATAGCAACAAGTTCATCTCAATCTTATTGTTATCGCATTGGTCGTGGTCCATGTTTTTTTTTACATTTTTCTCATGAGAAGTATTCACTGGTCAAGTCTGGTTCTTATTTACTATGCGATTTCGATAATCTGCAGGGATAACAGCATTTTTTTTTCTGCTCTGCATGAACGTACGTACGTAGGCCTGCATGTATGTGTTTTGTTTGAGTCAACACTGCCCTTAGCATTTGTAGATATATGAATTAGCGTGTACTTGTCTGTTTGTAAAGTAGCCCTCATGTAGTGGTTGTGCATGTAGCCTTTGTATACAAAAGTGTGGGCTTCATTACTGCTTATGTGTCTGGTGTGTGCGTGTGTGTGTGTGTGTGTGCGTGTGTGTGCGTGTGTGCCTGTGTGTGTGTGTGTGTGTGTGATTGTGTGTGTGTATGTGTGTGTTTGTATGTATGTATGTATGTGTGTGTCTGTGTGTGTGCATGCGTGCTTCTGGTATATACATGTGAGTGCATGTGTCCATTCTAGGAACTTCAAACCTCAGGTTCCTCGTCAGTAGTATAGTGTGCGCTGCTCGAAACAGCAGACCTAAAACGAGCCGCCCCCATAAAAGCGCAGATCAGGGCAGAGAACCATCCCCCTGCAAATTACTAGTTACAAGAAGCGTAAGAGAAAATGGAATTATTCTGTGTAG
>NC_068983.1:21656731-21659097 GCF_001194135.2 Octopus bimaculoides
TAAAACGAGCCGCCCCCATAAAAGCGCAGATCAGGGCAGAGAACCATCCCCCTGCAAATTACTAGTTACAAGAAGCGTAAGAGAAAATGGAATTATTCTGTGTAGGATAAAATCCAGATTAGATAACACGAGATCCCATTGGGTAATAACATCGTTTTATGTAACAAAATAACAATCGAATCTATACCTTATATTGAATCTTAGTTAACTAACTCTTGATCAAACGGATAATATACGCTCATTCTTAATTCATAATTGTCTGAGAGATATAGGAATGACAGACCGTTTCAGTAATGTTTCTCTTATTTTAGTTTAGTGGTGGAATTATTAAATGTAAAAACGTCTGAATATTTTAATCATATGAATAACCAGGTTAAGTTACACTTTGACATATGCAATACATATGTGGGTGTATGTGTGTGCGTCTGTGGTTGTGTGTGTGTGTGGTTGTGTGTAAGCATACTTACACACACACACACACATATATATGTATATATATATATAACAGAACACAAATGGAACAAGAATGTAACAGGCAACAACAAAACATTCGGGCAGTCAGACGATACAAAAACGGACAGAAAAAAAAGGACGGGTCATCCGGAGCATTCAATCTTCAGTCGAGTAGCAGATCGTCTTTGCAGTTCCGGCCGATTATGTGCGTGCGTGCGTCTCCCCCTCTCTCCCCCTCCCCCTCCCTCTCTCTCTCTCTCTCTCTCCATACATGGAGGCATGTGGCTTTGTGGTTAAGGTATTCGGCTCACGATCATAAGGTCGTGGGTTCAATTCCCGGTGACGCGTTGTGTCCTTGAGCAAGACGCTTAAATTTATGTTGCTCCAGCTGACAAAACTGAGCAGTACCTGTATTTCAAAGGGCCAGCGTTGTCACACCTTGTACCACGCTGAATCTCGTGTCTATGGAGTACTCAGCCACATGCACGTCAATTTCACGTGCAGGCTGTTCCGTTGACCGTATCAACTATCTCCTCGTTGTCGTAACTGACGGAGTGCCATACATACATACATACATACATACATACATACAAGACTTCCGAGTGCGGTGGAATTTTACAAAGTAGAACAAGATTGCCTGCGGGCCCAATCTGGGATAAGTCAGGTGTTCACAAGTGCCCTCTTTTGTTCTCCAGTCTCCAGGCCGATTAACTGGCTGAATCTCACTCTAATATATCCTTCATACAGATTCCCTCCAACTTACGACTGTTTGGGTCACGATTTTTCGATGCCATCATACACTCCGATGCATATTTTGTTGCTTTCCTTTCGCTGCATCGTTTCTTGTCGTTCGTTTCAATTGTGTGTGTGTGTATCTGTATGTGTGTGTGTATCTGTATGTGTGTGTGTGTATGTGCACGCGCTAACTCTGAATATTAACCCCAAACATGCCTAACAAGCGTACGAATGTCTCCTGCTGAGAATGATAAACAATAAAAGAAAAGCAATTTATTTGGGAACAATATTAACGATAATAACCCAGCATGAAGGCGAAAAATCTCACTGCTAATACATGATTTCAATTTGTTCCACTCGACAATTTTTACCATCTTAAAGATTAAGCACCATATTAGTGAAGTGATGTAGTGAAAGTATCTGGATCCATTAAATCTGCAATCATCGCCAAAATAAAATTCAAAAAATATCTAGGATTGGAGAAAATGGAAAGATTATTGGTTACACGGATGGAGGACCAAATTCTTTAAAAAATGCAATACCGCTCAATCTCATAACTAAAAAGGTTAAAGCAAAGAGTTTATCTTGAGGCGGTGGAAGAACGTATCAACGATGCCACTAATACAACAAACTTTTGTAGTAAGCCATGGATGGTGTGAGCATTTCAAAAAATGTCATAATTCCCACAATGCAATAGCTATATTGACGAATTTTCAGCCACGTTTTAAGAAAGACTGCATAATAGTAATAATAATCATTTCCAATAAAGGCACAAGGTTTGAAATTTTGGGCGAGGGGACTAGACGATTACATCGACCCCCAGTGTTTCACTGGTACTTAAGTTATTGACTCCGAAAGGATGAAAGGCAAAATCGACCACGGCGGAATTTCAACTCAGAACCGATGTAGCGACGGGCGGAAGATGCTAAGCATTTTGTCCGTTATGCTAACGATTCTGCCAGCTCGCTGCCTTAATAATAATAATAATAATAATAATAATAATAATAATAATAATAATAATAATAATAATAATAATAATAATAACAATAACAATAACAATAACAATAACAATAATAATAGGACTTACAAATATATATAACACAGAAAATTGCACTACTGGGTACTGCACACATTCTACGCAAAACACTTTCAATACAGTAAACATAAGAGCACCACAG
>NC_068983.1:21659410-21666879 GCF_001194135.2 Octopus bimaculoides
GAACACAGACGAAATGCTACTAAGCACAAAGAATGTTTATCTCTTTATTTCTTTATTACCCACAGGGGGCTAAACATGGCGGAGACAAACAAGGACAGACAAAGGGATTAAGTCTATTACATCGACCCCAGTGAAAACTGGTGCTTATTTAATCGACCCCGAAAGGATGACAGGCAAAGTCGACCTCGGCGGAATCTGAACTCAGAACGTAACAGTAGACGAAATATCGCTCAGCATTTCGCCTGGCGTTCTAACGATCCTGCCAGCTCACCGCCTTAATGCACAAAGAATATTGGGTACGCTACAGGACAGGACAGTTCAATGTAGAGTTACATACAGAATCGTGCCAAAAGTGGAAAGAAAAAACAAGAACAAAATTCCCCAAAAGAGAGACTTCCTGTGGCTACTCGTGGAGACCCCACAATACCACGTTCGCCTTGACCACTAGGCCAAGTGCCCTCTCTACATCGTCTTCCTTCAATCTACAGGCGCACGCTTAGAGTAGACCCGTTCACTTGGACCATTCTAGCCACATTCACCCACCTTTCAATTAAATTTCTGAGAGGCAGCTCCTTCCTTTTCAAGTGAAATTTGCAAAATTTGATGAAGACTTAGCTAAAGAGGAAAGTATCTGTCTTCAGCCCTTTCAATCTCGTCCACAACACATCATTCGCTAAGGCCACAGGACAAATAAACACAGCTTGCCCTTCCCGATCAAAGGAAGGTTGCGGAACTATCTTCACAATAGACTCAGCCGATACCAGGATTCGTCTTACAAGTGACAGCACTGTTGTTGTTGTTGTTGTTGTTCTGTCGCTTACGACGACGAGGGTTCCAATTGATCCGATCAACGGAACATCCTGCTCGTGAAATTAACGTGCAAGTGGCTGAGCACTCCACAGACACGTGTACCCTCAACGTAGTTCTCGGAGACATTCAGCGTGACACAGCATGTGACAAGGCTAGCCCTTCGAATTACAAGCACAACAGAAACAGGAAGTAAGAGTGAGAGAAAGTTGTGGTGGAAGAGTACAGCAGGATTCGCCACCATCCCCTGCCAGAGCCTCGTGGAGCTTTAGGTGTTTTCGCTCAATAAACACTCACAACGCCCGGTCTGGGAATCGAAACCACGATCCTATGACTGCGAGTCCGCTGCCCTAACCACTGGGCCATTGCGCCTCCACTACAAGTGACAGCAGGCAACAGGTATCCGACATAAACCCACAAGTCAGCAACGCTTTAATTCTTGAGGGAAACCGGACTGCGTATAAACTGAAGCCACTTCTTGTTTAACGCTGTGAAAAACCAAGGTACTTCCAAGAATATTAGCAAACCTGTGCTGCTTGATACTTCCCATCACAACAAAGCAGCAAGAATGAGAAGCAGGCTTTTGAAACTTCGTTCCTGAATATTTTTGCTCATCAGGTAAGTAAGTATTGTGAAAAAAAAAAAAAGGAGAAAATTACATTAAACAATTTATCAATTTTGCATGAATGCTCGAATGCTCTTATTAACCATTAAGCAAAAGAAATACGTGCTTAGGGCCAATGGAAACATGTTTCTAACATGTTACTAACATCAGCACTGGATTAACAATAAGCAAAATAGAGCACGTGCTTAGGGCATCAAGGGAAGGAGGCGCACCACAAAAATGGTAAATGGTTTACGGCACAAAAGAAAAAATCATTTTAAACTAACTGAAATAAGATTTCGAAGTGTTCATGGTGTTATTGTGAGAATCTAATCAAATACTTCGCAATTAAATGAAGCAGGGGAAAACTTTTCAAATATAGATTAAGTAGAAGTATACCAAAATAAACATTATTTTACATTTTAGGTTTGTTTCATCTTGCGAAAAAAATAATTAAAAGTTATGGCTTATTATCGTTTATATTTTGAATTACATATATACGGGGGCCACCAAAGTCCTTTAATCGCTTAGGCTTTTATGAGTCTTAATCCGGCCCTGCTCTGGCATCATTCATTATAGGAGGCACCAAAATCTTTCAATTGCTAAGGGCCTCTATGAGTCTAAATCTGGCTTTTCTTTTATATCATTCACATCTCAGCAATTTTAATCCTTATATAAAAAAAAAAACAATTATTGTATTCCCAAATACGACGCTACAAGTCCAGTCGAAGGATCAGGGATTATATACATTCTCAAAGCAAATTATTAGTAAATTATTGCAGAATAGATCTACTGATACAACAGTCCACGGCACTTTACTCTGTGGGTTTGGAAACCATACAATAATTTGAGTGCAATTAGGCACATTAGTAAAGCCTTGGAAGAAGTCACAAGAGAATGCATTTAACGATAAACCGAGAATAAACATGTGAACACCTTCATAGGTATTCATACTGATAATATTTTAAGTGGCATTCGTGGGAAAACTGTAGTGTTTGTAAAACGGGTTGGACCTTGAAGTGGTCGAAGATTACGTTGAACAGTTAATAGCGGACAAAAGCGAAGATTTGACGATCGACGAGTTGATAGAGTAGGAAAAAGAAAACAATAAGAGAAGATGCTAGTGATGAAGTATTAAATGCATCAATGAAATTTACAACCAAACGGCTGGCAGAGGGATTCGCTGCACTTGATAAAGCAATACAAATATTCCGAGTAACGGATTTTAATGATAAGCGATTTTGACGGTTTGAGAATGCTGTCTTGCTATAAAAGAAATATATTATGGTATTATGGAAAGAAGAAGAAGCATTCTATTCATTCTTTGATGTGTGTGTGTGTGTTTAAAGACCTCACTTTTTCGTCCTCTCCCAAAGTCTTTAATGCACGTTACAAAGACTGAGCCTTTGACAAGTTTTGCTATCTCACATGACCCTGATGACTCTTATTGCCCTATTCCTCTAACCACATCTTCGTTTTCTTCCTCCGGCTATAGCAGTCCTACATCTCCATCACCTTCAATTAAATATTAGATACGTTACATATTTTATTATTTTATTTTTAATATTTCTGTATATGTAAGACGGTGAGCTAGTAGAGCCGTTAGTACGCCGGGCAAAATGTTTAGCGGCATCTCATCCGTTTTCACATTCTGAGTTCATATTTCACCGAGGTCGACTTTGCCTTTCACCTTTCGGAGTCAATAAAATAAATACCAGTTGAATAACGGGATCGATGTAATCGACTTCTCCCTCCCCTCGAATTTGTTAACCTTGATCCAAAATTTAAAATCAATATTTCTCTACATGAAGGCAATAAGCTGGCAGAATTCTTAGCACGACCGGCGAAATGCTTAGCGGCATTTCATTCGTCTTTACGTTCTGAATTCAAATTTTGCCGAGGCTAGCTTTGCTTTTCATCCTTTTGGGAACGATAAAATAAGCACCAGTTGAGTACCCTAGTAATCGACTTACCCCTACCCTTAAATTCCTGGCCCTGTACCAGAATTTGAAACCAATATTTCTGCATATGCATATAAAGCTTTATTTCTACATTACACAAAATATTAAACTTCCAGGTCAGATAATTTAATCAATCACACAGGAGATGTATTCAAATATATAAGGAAAAGCCAAAAATTATCTGCACTTTCGCCATGACATATCTTTATTATTGTCACACTGCCTTCTACGCATGCGTGCTTATAGTTGATAATATTGTAGTCAAGTAATCGAACTTTGAGCCTGATCGAACCATTTTTCTTTTTGGTTTTACAGTGTAAGCTTGGTCGCTCCACTAGCAATGTGCACCAAAGTAAAACAAAGAGCAGTGATTCGATTTCTCTGGGCGGAAGGTGTGTCAGGTGGTACTGAAATTCATCAGGCTTTTAGCACAATTGGTTAATGGTTTCAACAGTCTGGGCGGCCGTGTGTGGGCGTGCGTTGTCATGCAGCAACAAAACTTTCTTCGACAGTAGGCTTCGGCGTTTGGTGCGAATTGCTGGCTTCAGTTTGTTGGCCAGCAAAGCACTGTATCTTGCACTGTTGATTGTACACCCGTTTTCCAGCACTTGACACCTTCCGACCAGAAAAATTGGATCACTGCTCTTTGTTCTTCTTTGGAGCACATTGCTAGTGGAGCGGCTATGCTTACACTGTAAAACCGGAAAGAAAAATGACGCGATCAGGATCAAACTACGATCACATGACCACAATAATGCCAACTATAAGCACGCATGTGCAGAAGGCAGTGTGATAATAATAAAGATATGCTATGGCAAAAGTGCAGATACTTTTTGACTCCCCCTATATATATATGTATGTGTGTATATGCATATACAAATATAATGTGTGTATGTATCTATATATGTATGTATATACATGAGTGTGTGTGTGTGTGTGTGTGTGTGTGTGTGTACAACACTAACGATTCACCTTTATCAGATATAAAACTATTACTTCATACTTTTACTATTCCCATAAGAGGACACAGTAATAACTTCCATTAATTTTTGCGCTATCGCTTCAAGTAATACATTAACCTTGTCGGCTTTGTTTCGAAAACGAATGAACTGATGTAGCGAGAGGAAAAAAAAAAGATGTGTACGTATCTTTAAAGATAAAAATTCACTGTAAGCGGTACCCACATTCACCCATTTCATTACCTTCGTGAACAAATTAGTCATTCATAACAACTATCGCCGATGTAAGAAAGGAATGACTACAGAAAAGTGTACTAAATAGTGCTATTTTTACATTTAAGATGTAAATAACTGTGAAGACGCGTGGCTTGGTGGTTAGAATATTCGGCTCACGATTGTAAGATCGTGAGTTCAACTCCCAGCGACGCGTTGTGCCCTTGAGCAAGACAGTTTGTTTCATATTGCTCCAGTCCACTCATTTGGCCAAAATGAGTTGTACCTATAATTCAAAGGGCCGGCCTTATCACATCCTGTGTCACGATGAATCTCCTTGAGAACTACGTAAAGGGTGCGCGTGTCTCTGGAGTGAAGTCAGTGATTTGTCCGTTAGTTTCAAGAGCAGGCTGTTCCGTTAATCGGATCAACTGGAACACTCATCGTCGTAACCGACAGAATGCAATGTATATAACTAGTTCTCTGTCGGTTATGACAACGAGGGTTCCAGTTAATTCGATCACTGGAACAGTCTCCTTATGAAATTAACGTGCAAGTGACTGAGCACTCCACAGACACTCGTAACCTTAACGTAGTTCTCTGAGAGATTCAGCGTGATACTGATGGCGGCAAGGCTGGCCTTTTGCTCCATAGGTATTACTTATTTTGCCAGGTAAATGAGACTGGAACAACGTGAAGTAAAATGTCTTGCCTAAAGACACAACGCACCGCCGGGGATCGAACTCTCGTTCTTACAAGCGAGAGCCGAATACCCTGACCACTAAGTCGCGTGCCTTCACCTACTTAATGTGTAGTGATGCTCAAACTGACAAATACCAGGCCAAACATCACCAAAATATTAAGGAATTTTTTTGTTCTTAGCCATTGCATCTGTCATTAACGAGAAGACAATGTGTGTGTGTGTGTGTGTGTGTGTGTGTGTGTGTGTGTGTGTGCGCACAGGTTGCGATGGATAAAGTGTTGCCATTTTATATTTTTAATTTCGCGCCTGCGCAATGTTTGTTTTTGATTTTGTCGACTACACAGTATAGTAGGCTCACTGAACACCATACAAAATGCAAAACAAAACCCGTCAAAGTAATAAATAAATTCAGTAGAATCAACGGCCATCCAGTAGCTGGGAGTGAAAGATTCTTTGTCTTTCTTTAAAGCAGGAGTCTTCTGGGAGAAGGAAGACTGTGATATAACACCTGCGACTTCATTAGCATTCTATGATGCAGACTAGATCTTCTATACGTTGCTTAGAGAGTGGAATCGACTCTGTGCAAAGCCGTTTGTAGCTGTTATCGTTTACAGACCAGCACCGGTTGTCAAGCAATGGACACAGCGACACACACATACGCGCACACATAATTTTAGGAAGTTAAAAGTTGTGAGTATTGGTTTCGCACCTATAAAGCGCTTAGCACAGCCATTTGAGTCTGATGTGTCACCTAAATACTAAGCACTTTATAGGTGTGAAACCAATGGTCACACTACGACCGGCCATAACGTTTAACTTCTAAAAAAAATACATTACTGCTCTAACAGTTTGATCCAAATTCGTTGGTACTCCGAGTTTCAAGCGTGATGCTAGGCTTCAGCCATTTTGAATTTGAATGAAAGAAGTTGATTGTTATTACCGTAAGGTGGGCTGCGGTTGGCCGAGGAAGGTCACACGGTGTCGTGGTTCGATGTTGGAATATCGGTATGTCAGCGACAACAGTTAGTTGGAAAATACTGCATGGTGAACAGGAAATCGACCGCGAGATGGACAGGAAATCGACCATGTGGTGCACAGGAAATCGGTCGGGTTGTTGATGGGAAAGTAGGAAGAGGTGGTATGTGCAAGTATATAGTTGTACATCTGGGTGTGTGGACGCCCTCATATGGTTTTGCGTGCATGTCTGTATTGATGCGAGCGTGCGCATATGTACATGGGCACGCACACGCACACCTCCCCCCAAACACACACACATACACACTCATATACACATAAATTCAAATTCAAAATGACTGAAGACTAGCATCACACTTGAAACTCGGAGTACGTACGAATTTGAATCAAACTGTTTTGATCCATACATGCAACTCCCAATAAATGTGTTGAGTGCCCTTTTTTCGTTTGTCCACTCACTCGTGTATGTATATATACATACGACAGGCTTCTTTCAGTTTCCGTCTACCAAATCCACTCACAAGACTTTGGTTGACCCGAGGCATTGAAGGCACTTGCTCAAGGTAACACGCAATAGGGCTGAACCCGGAACGATGTGCATGGGAAACAAACTTCTCTTCACACAGTTACGCCTGCAGCTAGGGTTGTGATCAGAATTTCTTTCTAGTGACTTCCGCATGCACGCATGCGCAAATAAACACAAACACACAAACACACACGCATACAATACATACATTTAAACGTACATACATACGCACACAGATTTACGCATATACATGCACACATATACATAGGCAAGTACACACGTACATACACATTCGTAAAAATGTCATCAGAATCATTCTTTTATTCAAAATAAATGGAAGTGGAGAGACAAGTTACTGAAGAGATTGCAAGAGTGCAATGAAATAATTTAACAAAAAACTATATAAATTAATAAAGGACTGAACCAGTGTGTGTGTTTATTACCGGCATAATGCCTCTCCCAAGGTTTAATTGTATTTCTTTCAACACACGTATCCACATCAAGAATCTTGCACACGAAATACACATACGAAACATTCTTTTATTCTTTTCAGTAATGGACGGACTGCGACCATGCTGGAGCACCGCTTTGAAGGAGTTTTTAGTCGAATGAATCGATCCCAGTAGTTATTTCTTTTTAAAGCCTGATACTTATTCTATCGGATACTTTTGCCGAACCGATAGCTTACTGGACGTAAATATATCAAGCAGTGATATGGGGG
>NC_068983.1:21668693-21669347 GCF_001194135.2 Octopus bimaculoides
AAGCACTCATGGCACCTTGGTTGCCGGCCCTCAATATTAACGGGGTACTTTGCCCCAGCCAATTTTAGAAAATCTGGAAAGCACATGTCTCCTACAGCCACTGGGGACCACAAGGTCAATGTCGCCTTGGCGCCCTGCCAGTTGACTGCAGGTGACATGTGCACATTAAGGAACCTGGGTCCACTGTCCCCCAAGCCCTGCCGAATGGTATCAGCGATCCACTCGGCCTTGTAACTTGGGGGTAGTCCATGCACCCAGGCTCTAATTATTCTTCTTCCGCAGTAAGAGGTGGGGGAACAAAATTTCCTACCCCTGCAGTGTCTGACTTGCCGCGTTAGCGGCTTCTTCGGGGGAGTCAAACAACAACCACACCGTCGCAAATTTGACCCCCTTTGATATATAATATTTCTTTGTTGGCAAACAACTTGCCAACTCTTTTTCAATTGTCTCTTTATTGAAGAGGGTGATGGTATTTCGTGACCTACAATAGGTCCGCATGACCACCGTCCTCCTCTCCATCTCTTTCATCCACTGCTTGGGTGGGCACAGTTCCCACTCCAAGACAGCGTTCTTTTTTCCCATGTTCTTTTTTTCCATGTCCGAAAAAGTTCAATAAAGTTCAATAACACAAGAGAATACAACCGTCCAAAAAAA
>NC_068983.1:21669553-21672231 GCF_001194135.2 Octopus bimaculoides
TTTACTGCAAAAAAACAAACAGCAACAAACCCCCTCCCAGCTCAAAAAACAATTCCACCTACCTCGGTCGACATCACAAATTTTCAACTCCGGACGGCACTCACACACGTCCACAATGTTCAATAGCAAGAAAGACTAACTCTCCAATACCAAAAGCAAGCTTCTTGCCACACAGCCACACCTGAAGGATTTTGCTAAAATTTGCTAAATCGCTTAAGATCTTGATAACAGAAGCTCAGAAACCGACACATTTCTGGATTTGGGTGAAAGGACGATGCCTTTCGTCTTCGCAAGACATCGTAGACCGGTGAGATTAATGTCAGTAAATGTTCCTCTTGAACCGTTACAAGTCAACAGAAAAGACATGAGTAGGAAGATAATTCCAGAGAGCTGATGTTATGGAAAGGAAGGGCTGGATGTAGAGATTAATGTGGGGCCTTGGAAGCTGTATGCAACAATAATGAAAGGAGGAAGAGAGATTAGTTGGACGGGAGTGTTTTGGTAAAGGTAACAGAAGCCCAGCTAACTTTTACAGGCAAAGATGGTTATAGGAAAGATTAAAAAAAGGGGAAGGAGGGAAGGAGAGACGACATGAGTGTAGGTCATGGGCTGGAGTGTATCTGGGAGTGATTTTATGCCAATCAGTCGAGCAATGGAGTAACTAGAGCAGTCATGGGCAAATTGCAGTCCTCGGGACTTTCTAGGTGACACACTTTAATTCAGGAGGAAAATAACGTTTAAAATTGTTTTAGTTGTGCGGTCCGCCTGATGATAAACTAAGTCTCATTCAGTCCACTTTCCGAAAAAGTTGCCCATGCTTCAACTTGAGTGTATGCTGCCGTGAGCAACTCTTGAGCTTTCGTCTCATCCTCGGGCGCCCACAGTCTACACAAATTTATGCAGCGGACACAAAATGCTTCCCCATAAAACGGGTTATTTCTGGTCCTAAAGAGAAAGGTCCGCCGTTGGGATGCGGTCCAAGCCACATGGTTCTGAGTTCAATTCTCCACCATCCCCTGCCGGAGCCTCGTGGAACTTTAGGTGTTTTCGCTCAATAAACACTCAGAACGCCCGGTCTAGGAATCGAAACCGCGATCCTACGACCACGAGTCCGCTGCCCTAACCACTGGGCCATTGCGCCTCCACTCTCGTTTCATATGTTCTGAGTAATATAAACTTTCCTTTCATAAGTCCCAAGTTACTCTAAAGGTTGAACAAATATTGGAAATGTGTATGGTATATAATGCATGGATGCCAGCGAAATATGAGGTGATATCAAAAGGTTCCCGGATGAGTTATGGTTTATAAAAAATAACTTATCTAACATCATCTCCTTCGAAATAGTCACCTTGCGCAGCAATACACCGCTCCTAGCATTCCTGCCACTTTTGGAATCCGTCCTATAAGACATTTTCCATAAGTGAGTCGAAGACCTTCTTCGATCTGTTGTGGATTTCGACAACGGTGTTAAAACCGCCACCATTGAGCTACATTTTTATCTTGGGGACGAGATGGAAGTCCGCAAGGACGAAATCTGGCGAATTGGGCGGATGCGGGTGTGATACTATATTGTCTTTGGCGAGAAACTCACGAATGAGAAGAACTCGGTGAATAATCCAATTCTTTGCGCTCCACGGATCCGGCCGCTTTCGCCGAATGTTTTGCCTCAAATGCTTCAAAACAGTCTGACCTTTAGGAATGAATTCTCGATGCACAATACCACATTTCCGGAGGTGACGCACGTGGCTGGCTTTTCAGGCCGCTTATCGTCTTCCAGTGATGTTTTTTTCCGTTTTTAAAGCGTCCGTGCCACTCAAAACATTGCGTACGATCCATTGTCTCGTTGCCGTAAGCTTGCCGAAGCATGATCAATGTCTCAGTAGCAGATTTCTCAAGTTTAACGCAAAATTTCACGTTGGCTCTTTGGTCCTGTCCATGACAAAATTGCAGACGACAGCATACACGTGATCACAAAAGCACACATTTCACGACTTACGAAGTAAACACAGCGATGTCACTCGGGAAACTGCTTCATAAAGGTCACGCTTTTTGGGATGAAGACCTAGTTTCAGAAATCTGCAATCGTTCATGACATTTTGCTATATTAGAACATTTTAACCGTGCTACTCGTTTGAGAAATTCTTTCAATTAAAGACCTTCAATTTATTTGTTTTTCAACTACTGAATAATGTAGAGTATGCATGTTGTTTGTTCCCTATTCTAAATCAATAAAATTGAACATTGAACGTTTTCTTATAATAACGTTTTTTTTTTGCAGCTAGAAGGCGTACCTTTTATTTTCCTATCATTCTGGCTCTTATCTAAATTGAAGCTAACACTCCAAAATATATGGTGTTTTTACGTTCGGCAAAATAATTGACAATCAAATACAATAATTGATTGGCCTGTATCCCAATTAAGATTAATTGATTGCTAGGAAAATAATTGATTGGAAACATTCCAATCAATTATTTACAGCCCCTGTTTGTACCCACATCAGCGCATTACAACCGGTGATGTGTTTATGTCCCCTTAACTTAACGCTTCGGCAAGAGACCGATAAAATAAGTTCTAGGCTTACAAAGAATAAGACTTGGAGTTGAATTATTCGACAAAAGCACTTCAAGGTAGTGCTCCAGCATGGTTGTAATCAAATGGCTGAAACAAATGAAAGAATA
>NC_068983.1:21672596-21674580 GCF_001194135.2 Octopus bimaculoides
ATGGATTTAGTAGACGGAAACTGAAAGAAGCCCGTCGTATATATATATATATATATATATATATATATGTGTGTGTGTGTGTGTGTGTGTGTGTGTGCGTGTGTGTATATGTTTGTGTGTCTGTGTTTGTCCCCCCAACATCGCTTGACAACCGATGCTGGTGTGTTTACGTCCCCGTAACTTAGCGGTTCGGCAAAACAGACCGATAGAATAAGTACTAGACTTCCAAAGAATAAGTCCTGGGGTCGATCTGCTCGACTAAAGGCGGTGCTCCTGCATGGCCGCAGTCAAATGACTGAAACAAGTAAAAGATAAAAGATAAAGGATACACATCAATCAATCTTCACAACACAGAATTTATTCCATTATTTGAATTGCATATAGTCTCGATTAATGCGAACGTTTTAACTGTCTGATAAACCCCTCAGGGAAACTCACACACACATTCATATATACGTACACTTGTACGAACACACAAATGCACAAAATAAAACGAAATAACAGGTTAAGATGTTTCTATTATGAGGGGAGATAACCCAAAGTTACTTCGAGTTACATCCCTTTTACAAAATGGCGTTGTCCTCACGGTGTTGATTTTTCCGAATATAAACATTACATTACGAGGTAAAAATTAATTATTTGTTTATTTACTTGAATACGTTTTGGATTTAACTAGTAACACTTCTAAATAGTTACGTACCTTATATGCTTTAAGGGTTCATCTCTATGTGTCTATACTATATAATACAACTGGGAACTCTACGAAGCACCTCTTCGTAATCGTTCGAATTACTAGAAATAACAGCCAAATTTCTTTCAATGTACACCTTACCGTCATATTTTCTGAAGAAAAATACAGTATTATATTGAATAATGCATGTCTGGGCTATATTAAATATGAACAGACGACGTTGTCATGGTTAGAATGCCTTTGAGCGTGCCATTTAATCTGTTCGTCATCGATGACCTGAGGTTAAGCCACGACAATAACACGAGATTTTCCAGGGGTGTTGTGTACAGACGTTGCAGACATCCTACTTTTCATTGAAGAGAATCGTTATTATTATTATGTAATCTGTATATATATATGTCGGGAACTACTAACTGGTAAAAGCTATCGTTAATTAGCGTGTTAATTATCAAATTAATGACTTCCTGAAAAAAAAACGTAGTTACTGTTTTTATACTTCAAATTTTTCCTAATACCATAAACATGCGCATATACATACATACGTAGACACACGCACACACTTGCAAGTATTCAGGCCGGGTCTCCGATTTGGAGATACCCTCCTCTTCCCTGCCAGTTTCGGAGGTCCTGTGAAAGATAATGGATACTGCTTTTCCCTCTGTGTGTGTGTGTGTGTGTGTGAAGGCGCGTAGCCTAGCAGTGAGGGTGATGCACTTACGATCGTGAGATCGTGGTTTGCGATTCCCAGAAAAGCAGTGCATTGTGTTTTTGAGTAAAACACTATTTCACGTCAGCTGTTAACACATAAAGCGCGACGAGCCACAATCGTGGCCGTCAGGCACAGGTCGACAGCCCACGATCGGGGCCCAAATAGATGCATTTAATTTATGGGCGTTTGTTGGGGTCTAATGTCATTCAAACGTTCTGAAACCCCCCACCCCTCCACCAGAATGCAAGAGGACTAATAGTTCAACTAATAACTTTTCAGATGGTGTAAAACTTGCCATCATTATGTACTAAGAAGATATTTTAACTATTTTTTTACTTTTTATGTGTGCATGGTAGACTCATTTTCATAAAATTGTGCTCAAATCCAGGCGCTTTATGGGTTAATTGGTTACAAGCCTTGCGACGGACTGGCGTTCTGTTCTTGGAGAATGTTGGCCTGACCATCTCGCCAACAGGGTAATATCATTTGATAGCTACAACAATGCGAGGGAGCGTGTTGTGATCAGCTGTGTATAACATTCAACAGTCTAGTCGAAAGTGATATATATATATATATATGTATAT
>NC_068983.1:21674769-21675930 GCF_001194135.2 Octopus bimaculoides
GTTACCAGCGTCGCCTTACTGGCACTTGTGCCACCGGTACATGGAAAACGACATTCAAGTGAGAGTATTGCCAGTGCCGCTGGACTGGCTCCTGTGCAGGTGACATGTAAAAACACCATTTGAGCATGGCTGTTGCCAGTTCCGCCTGACTGGCCCTCATGCCACTACACTCTTGGAGTGGTTGGCGTTAGGAAGGGCATCCAGCTGTAGAAACTCTGCCAGATCAGATTGGAACCTGGTGCAGCTCTCTGGCTTACCATCCCAGTCAAACTATCTAATCCATGCCAGCATGGAAAGTAGATGCTCAATGATGATGATGTTGACGATGATGATGATGATGATGATGATGATGACGATGATGATATATATATATTTATATTGTGTGTATCTTTGTGTTTGTATTTGTCACTGTTTAACAACCAGTGTTAGTGTGTTTACATCCCTGTAACTTAGCAGTTCAGCAAAGTGTCATTCCATTCAGAAAAGTACAACAATATAAGGATGCTTATTGTGACCAGCAGTGCATGACCTTATCTGGTAGTTAGTTGATATACTGATATACTGTATTTTAACGCGTATAAGGAACCCTTTTTTGTCAAAACTTAGGTATATGTATATAGGCAGGGTGGGTGGTTTGATGGTAAGAAGCTTGCTTCCCAAACATGTGGTTCCAGGTTCACCCCCACTGCATGTGGGCAAGTATCTTCTACTATAACCTTGGGCCAACCAAAGCACTGTGAGTAGATTAAGTAGACAGAAACTGAAAGAAGCTCATCATGTGTGTGTCTCTGTTTGTCTGTCTGTGTGTGTCCTCATATCTGTTCATCTTCCACCACTACCTGACAACCAGTGTAAGTGTGTTTACATCCTTATAACTTAGCTGTTCAGCAAAGGAGACCAATCGAATAAATACCAAGCTTAACAAAAAGTGAGTACTGGGGTCTATTCAATTGACTAAAAATTCCTCAAGGCAGTGCCCCAGCATCAGCACAGTCTAATGCTCGAAAGAAAGAAAGAAATAAATGATATGTATGTATGTATGTATGTATGTATGTATGTATGTATGTATGTATGTATGTATGTATGTATGTATGTATGTATGTATGTATGTATGTATGTATGTATGTATGTATGTATGTATGTATGTATGTATGTATGTAT
>NC_068983.1:21676194-21686194 GCF_001194135.2 Octopus bimaculoides
GTATGTATGTATGTATGTATGTATGTATGTATGTATGTATGTATGTATGTATGTATGTATGTATGTATGTATGTATGTATGTATGTATGTATGTATGTATGTATGTATGTATGTATGTATGTATGTATGTATGTATGTAAAAGACGGGATCCTAATATCTTCAGTGAAATGCCCTAACTCAATATTCAGGATGGAAAAGTAGGTATAAAGTCTATACACTGTGCCCAATATCAGCTATGGGCACGTAAGAGATGTAGTGGAAATTTAAAATAGCAGAGAAAATAGGCTTCATATTTGACAGACATACTACGAGCACTTCAGAAATAGATTCTCTTGAATATCTAAATGACTCACTGTAAAAACAGTTGATGGTTTTTGTTACATGATAGATATAATTAGCAGAGGAGAAGGTGCTTGCTCTGAAAATATAGCATCCAGTGTAGAACAGGCTGGAAGAAGTTCAAGGAGTTCCTGCCACTACTGGCAACCAAGATTTATTTATTTTATTTATTTATTTATTTATTATATGATAAGCAGATTGTATGACACTTGTGTTAGAACTGAAATGCTACGTGGTAGTAAAACATGGACCTTGAATTGAGAAAACTGAAAAGAAATTAAGGGAGCCTCCTTCATTGGATATGCAATGTTAGGGTGCATAAATGAGAGTACAAATTTTGCTGAGAGAAAAACTGGGCATAAGAGGAATCGGTATGCAAGAAAGAAGATGTGCTGGTATGGATTTATGATGCCTCTGGATGAAGACTGCTGTATAAAGAAGTACCAATCACTAAATGTGCATGGAGCTTGTAGTAGTGGGGGATGCAAGAAGACATAACATATGATGGAATGGTAAAGACTGATATCAGGTCTTTAAATCTCAAGGAAGAAATGGCAAGGGTCCACGATGACTAGCAATGTGCAGTTCTTGAGAAGACCACTGCCAACTCAGTGAAACTGTGTTCTGAAAATGGTGTGTACATACACATATATATATATATATATATATATATATATCTATATATATATATATACAAATATATATATATATGTATATATATATACAAATACATATATATATGTACATATATATATATATAAACAATATATGAGTATATGCATATATATGTACATGTATGTATATACGTTCATCTACATGTACATATAGATACATAACTGGTGTTTTATTACCAAGGACATGACAACCCCTTCAGTGATGGTACCTTGATAAAATGCACCCAGTACATATTGTAAAGTGCCTGGTGCAGGAATCGAAACCACAATCTTATGATCACGAATACAAACACCCTTAAGCACTGGTCTATAAACAGTCGTTGTTGGCACTCCGTCGCTTACGACGTCGAGGGTTCCAGTTGATCCGATCAACGGAACAGCCTGCTTGTGAAATTAACATGCAAGTGGCTGAGCACTCCACAGACACATGTACCCTTAACGTAGTTCTCGGGGATATTCAGCATGACACAGTGTGACAAGGCCGACCCTTTGAATTACTGTTACAACAGAAACAGGAAGTAAGAATGAGAGAAAGCTGTGGTGAAAGAGTACAGCAGGGTTCACCACCATCCTCTGCCGGAGCCTCATGGAGCTTTAGGTGTTGTCGCTCAATAAACACTCACAATGCCCGGTCTGGGAATCGAAACCACGATCCTATGACCGCGAGTCTGCACCCTAACCACTGCGCCTACACTTATCTATAAACAGTAGTCTGTAAGTAAACATAGGTATCTATGTTATTTACCAAAGAAAGTGTTATAGGGATGTGATTTTTTTTTTTTTTTTTTACTTTTTTTTTTTAATTTTATATCCTGAGTCTATATTATCATTTAAAGTAGGAGGCAAAACATTGAGACAAACATGTGTACACAAACTACACTTATTTACTTACACATTCAAAACTATTTCATTTATTAATATTTAATCCACTGGCTAGACGAGACACGTTCAGATTATTGTACTGGGCATCAATATTTCATCAAAGTATTTCAAATATATTAACTATTTACTTAAGATTTCAAAGCAAAACAAAACAAAGTTGTTGTTTTTATTATCTTATATTCGGATTAAGTACTTTGTACAGATTCAGAATTTTACGTGAACAGCTAAACAATATATTTTATAGATGGGTGTAATATCACTCAACTATAAAATAGAAATAGTTATCTACTTCTCAGAAAAGTTTGTGAAAGTATTTTTAATGCTGGAACGTAATATACTAATATATGATTGAGGGATACTAACAGTTTTCAAGATTTCTCTTTATGACTCTTTTACTAGTTTTTTTTTTGTTTATTTTTTATTTTATTTTTATTTTTGTCTTTCTTTATCTCTCTCTGTGCTCTCTGCGTGTGTCTTTAGCTTCCATTATTTCCTTTCTTTACTTTGTGTTATTGGTTGTTTTCTGTCTCCTCTTTCACACGTCTCTGGTGAGATATAATGCACTTAAGTACTGTCATCATCATCATCGTTATCATCATACGTCCATTTTCCAAACTGGCATGAGTTGGACAGCTTGACAGGAGATGGCCAGCTGAAGAGCTGTCCAGGCTCCACATCTGTTTTGGCATGGCTTCTCCTGCTGGATGCCCTTCCTAACACCAACCACTTTACGGAGTGTACTGAGTGCTTTTATGCAGCACCAGCATGGGCACTTTTACCTGGCACCAGCATTTTAACATAGCACAGACACAGGTGCTTTTTATGTGGCACCAGCACCCCACAAGTCCACAAGATTAACCCTTTCGTTACTGTATTTATTTTGAGATGCTCCGTGTTTCTTTCAATTACTTTGAATATAACAAATAATTTAGTAAAATAACTTAGTTACCATTAAGCTAGTGTTAAGAACATAAATTGTGACTAAAGTTTGGTGGGAGATTTTAATTCAAAACTTATGAAAGCAAGAGATTTGTACTCAGAGCCAGAGCCGGTTTCAGCCAGGTTGGTATCGAAAGGGTTAAGGTTGCTCAGCTGAAGTGGGATGCTGGGGCCATGCTTGTATGCAAGTACAACCACAATGTTACTTAGCTTGATGTGTCTTCTCAAGCACAGCAAACCACCAGATGGTGGCCCAATGTCTGAAGATCTTCTCTCACCACTTTGTTCCACATCTTCCCTTTCCTCATGATCCCTCCACAATTAAAGATCAGCTCTTCTTGATGCAGCTGTCCTCATCCATATGCATCACATGACTGTACCAGCACAGTCTTCTCTCTTGCATACTACACCTGTTGCCCTATATATTCAGTTTTCCTTTGGATGTACTCTGTATATAGTAAAATTATTATTTTATTTGTCTGTTCAACTTTCATCTCTACAAGTTCTGAGTATGTAAAACGAAATACTAATTTTGTTTGTGTCTGTACATGTGTGTGTGTGTGTGTGTGTACGTCATCATCGTCATCGTCATCATTTAACATTCATTTTCCATGCTGGGTTAGGATGGATGGTTGACAGGTGCTGGCAAGGCTTGGAACCATACCAGGCTCTGTTGTCTGTTTTGGCATGGTTTCTACAGCCGGATCCCCTTCCTAATACCAATTGCTTTACAGAGTATAGTGAGTACTTTTTATGTAGCACCAGCACTGGTGCTTTTTACAGGCATACTTACAAACATATACATATATATAATTATATGATACATATATATGCACATATATATATATGATACATATGTATATACATATATACGATATGTACATATATACATATATATGCATATACACATATATATGCATATACACATACACACTAGCATACATATGTAGGTCCAAGCATGGCTGTGTGGTTAAGAAGCTTACTTATCAGCCATTAAGGTTGACAGCAGGGACAGGCTGGATATAGCCAGTTTGAACATAGTTTCCACAACATAGAGGAGCTCCCAAGTACAGCCAGTCTTAAATTCCTCCGTTATGGCGTGGAGGACTATGATAAACAAGAGGGAGCTGAAAGCTAATCCTTGGTGAACTCCTACCAGTACGCTAAATTCTTTGCTATACTCATTACCAACTTTCAACATTTTGTGATATTCAAAATGCTGATTTCATAGTTAAAAATTTGGCTATTGTACTAAATTCTCCCTAGTTTTTGATTATTTTCAGAATGAATTGTAACACACAGGCTGTGTATTTCATTAGTGATATTGCTGTGAAAGGTTTAGAGTTAACACAACAGAAGCAGTAGAGTACCTTGTGGTTTTTCATTCTGCCTTATATCATTGATGTTTGAAATCCAAATTCAAACCCTGCCAAAGTTATTAAAATAAGTACCAGTAACACGCTGGTATCAACTAAATCGACTATACTTCCTCCCCTTGTCCCACAGATTTGTGGCTTTATACCAACGTAACAATCTAATATTATTTTATTTATCTGAAGTACATTTTGTAATATTCCAGAATGGAAGTTGAAGAAACCATTTCTGAAGAACCTGATATACAGAGACTTCAATTAGGTGGTGAAGAGAATGATGACCGCCAAGATATTTCTAAATCAGATATGCTTCTTGATGACGAATCATCAGAAAGATTAAATTCTGTTGTTGGAGATAATTTGACTGATATTCCACTAGAGGGTAATAGTGATGATAAAGGTTCACAGTTCATTCAGCCACCCACTTCAAATAGAGATCTCAAGCCACATGTTGAAGACATGCTTCAGAGACTAGCGCATTCATCTGCGCACTTTAAACACCAACAGAGAAATGAGCCAGACCTGACCCCAAATCAGAAATACGAAATTGCTCGTGAAATATTTGAAAATAAACCCCATCTGTTCTTGGCTCGTTTCAAACAGCATCTTGCCATGAAAGATATACCCTGTTTCCAGGAATATGCCGGAGACTATGAAATAGACTTTCATCTCAGTGAGATACAAAAGTGGGATAGTAAAAATTACAAACGAAAAAAAGTCAAGAACCGACGATACAAAGCGCTGATGGAAATGATGTCTATAGGCGATGAATACTTCACTGAAGATGCCATGAAATCTCGTGATCCTTTGTTATATGAAGAACTCATTGGGCAACATCTAACTGAAGAAGAAAGAGTTGAAAAGGCTAATAGTATTATGGCCAAGAATGAAAATTCTCTTTCTCAGTTTCTTCTAAGACACATACAACAGCAGCAGGAGAATGCCCTCTACTACTCATTGAAACACAAAGAGGTAAGTCAATTAAGATATAGTCTTTTATCCTATATTTCTTTACGTGTTTCAATCAGTGGGCTGTGGCCATGTTAGGGCACCATCTTGAAGAGTTTAATTTAACAACTCAACCCCATTACTTATTTTATTTTTTTAAGTCTGGGACTTATTTTTATGATGTCTTTTGCTGGACTGCTAGGTTACAGGGATGTAAACAAACTAACACCAGTTGTTAAGCAGTGGCAAAGGACAAAAACACACACACACACACACACATATATATATATGACAGTGAAGGCACATGGCTCAGTGGTTAGAGCGTTGAGCTTATGATCGTGAGGTTGTGAGTTCAAATCCCAGACTGGGCTGCATGTTGTGTTCTTGAGCAAGATACTTTATTTCACATTGCTCCAGTTCACTCAACTGTAGAAATGAGTTGCGGTCACAGGTGCCAAGCTGTATCAGCCCCTTTATCTTTCCCTTGGATAACACTAGAGGTGTGGAGAGGGTAGGCTGGTATGCATGGGCAACTGCTGGTCTTCCATAAACAACCTTACCCGGACTTGTGCCTGGGAGGGTAGCTTTCTAGGTGCAATCCCATGGTCAGTCATGACCGAAGGGGGTCTCAGCATATATGACAGATTTCTTTCAGATTCCAACTACCAAGTCCACTCATAAGGCTTTGGTCAGCCCAGGGCTGTAGTAGAAAACACTTGTCCAAAGTGTCATGCAGTGGACTAAACCTGAAACCATGTGGATGGGAAGCAAACTTCTTACCACACAGCCACACCTATGGCTGTTTTTGTAGTTAAGAACCTTAATTCTTTCTTCACCAACACAAGGACTAAAATAGGTGACTCATCAGAACATCAAAAGAAATGCCTTTGGTTTCTGGCATTCTGAGTTCTAACCCTCCTGGGTCAGTGTTTACCTTTCATCTTTTTGGGGTCAATAAATAATATACCAGTGTAGGATGGTTGACCGATCTAATTGTGAGTGTCAGATGAAACGCTTTGCAATATTTGTTCTGGTTCTTTACATTCTGTGTTCAAATCCTACCATGATCTACTTAGGTTAAAGGTTTAATCTATCACCTAGTTTAATAGCCTATAGTGTACCTGGAACCTATAGTGATTTTAGCAAATTCTGCAGTGTTGCAAGCATTTGGGTTTAGCTCTCTGCTCTGAGTATAACTCCCTCCTTCTCACCAGTCTCAGCAGCCCTGCAAAGGCTCATGGACATTATTCCCTTCCAGACTAAAAGATAAAAAAACAAGAAGCAAAACAAAAGAAAGATATTAACACATTAGGCCACAAGCATAGTACATCATCTCAAACTACCTTTATTATTGAATGTGCCTATTATTTTTTTAAATGGTATAGTGTTAAGTTGAGGTCTAGTTGCTTGCTGTTTCTAGCATTAAGAAAGTTGGCTAAACTTTCCCTCTGGATAGGATTATCTGTCCTAAATAGATTGGTGCTTAATTATTATTAATTCAGTAGATTTATATTCAAAAACATTCCAACTGGGACCATCCTGTCATTTATTTTCAATCATAGTACATCATCTTAAACTACCTTTTACAACTGAATGTGCCCATCATTTTTAAAATGGTTTAGTGTTAAGTTGAGGTCTAGTTACCTGCTGTTTCTAGCATTTCTACCAATGAAACCCCCACACACACACACACACTCATTGTTTCTTGCTATGTATTTATTATTGCTTAATTATCTGAACATAATCTGAATTCATTGTTTTAGCTGGGAGCACAATGATATTGTACAACAGGATACTATTTCTCTACATCAAATATTTGCTTATACTTACTGTTACCTGATTAGAATTTCTCCAATAATCTGTTCAACATGGGAAAAACTTTTCTGATTACATTGAACCTTTAATCTATCAAAAGGACATTCATCTAATTTGTTCTGTTCTTCTCATCTTACACAATCCTTTCTGTTATCTTGCTGCAAATATCTTCATTAAACTAATGCAAATCTCATCAACCAAATCCATGTATAACTAACTAGAAATGCAAATGATCTGTGTCTTTTATCTTAACCATGACTGCAATGACTTCTGGGGTGGGGGGTTATTTTTGAACTAACAACCCATACACTAATCTTCCCCAAACATTTCCAGTTTCCCCATTATTTTTCTCTTTTTGTGTTAGTCCAATTTAGTTTCTTCCCTGATTCCATACTTAACACTTTGTGCAATCTTTTCACCACCAAAAGACATAAAAAGGCAATTCTTTGGAACTTTCTCATTGCCTAATTATTTTTTGACCTCTATTAACATCAACCAGTGAAAGTTCAAGCTTCTTTAAGCTACATGGATCTAAGAGAAGCAGAAGCCATTGTAATAGTGGTGAAGAAACAGCAAATATTCTTAGAAAATATCAGGAATGAACTGATTGCATGTTAGGATACTTTGTTATATTGATCCCAGAAGGATGATAGGCAAATTCGATTGTGGCAGAATTTAAGCTCAGAATGTAAAGACTTATAACACCATGAGGTATATTGTCCAATGTTATTAATTTTGCCAATTCACCAACTTATATGATCTGGTATCTAAGGTAGTGAACTGGCAAAACCATAAACATGCCAGGCAAAATGTTTAGTGGCATTTTATCTATCTTTATATCCTGAGTTCAAATTCCACCAAGGTCGACTTTGCCTTTCATCCTTTCAGGGTCAATAAAATAAGCACCAGTTGAGCTCTGGGGTCAATCTAATTGACTTATCCTTCCTCAAAATTGCTGGCATTGTGCCAAAACTTGAGAGCAATATTATGTAGTATCTATGTACCTATTCTCAAAAGCTAGGTGAACTCCTTAAGATATCTGATGCCTATTCCCCTAAAGATTAATGACTAAGGAAATTCACTGCTTTAACTGATCCAGTACTTATTCCTAAAAGATAGATTAATAGGACAGCTCATTACTTAAGTTGGCCTGGGGACCATAACAGAAGACACTTAATTTGATCCAGTGTCTATTCCTAAAAGGTAGATAAATAAGTCAAATTCACTGCTTGAGCTGATCTGGTGCCTGTTCCTAAATGTTTAATGAATAAAGCAATTCATTGCTTCAGGTGATCTGGTTTCTATTTCCAAAAGCCAAACGAACTAAAGTAATAACTAAAGAAAATGTTCTGTCCAAGAATAGAACGATTTGTCTCTAGTGGTTTGGAAACTATGTGTTGGTAGTCCAATATGTTCCTCACTTTGCCGTCCCACCCATAACCTCAAGTGACTGTCATTGATATCAGTGGACCAAGGGTCTATAAGCTATATGCCACCAGCACCAATCTCTCTAGCTGAACTTCATCATCATCATTTAACATCTATTTTCAATGCTGGTATGAGTTGGATGATTTAACAGGAGCTGTCCAGCCAGAGAGCTGTCCGGCTGGAGAGCTGTCCAGGATCCAGTTGTCTGTTTCAGCTTGGTTTCTATGGCTGGATGCCCTTCCTAATATCAGCCACTTTACAGAATGTGCTGGGTACTGCTTATGTGCCACCAGCATGAGTGCATTTTACACAGCACCAGCACAAGTGCATTGCATGTGGCACCAGCATGAGTGCATTTTTACATGGCACCAGCACCTGCAAGACATAGGCTGGGAGAAGGAGTGAGGACATGGCCTTAAAGGACACACCTGTATGTAAGGTTGACTGTGACTTTACTTAGCTTGTCTCAGTCAGGAGCCTCAGATCCCTGCCATCTCTTCAGTGAGGTCCACCATCTGAAGACCCCTTCACCCGACTTCATCCCATAATTAGAGACTGGCATTTCTTTAAGCGTTAAAACATAATTAATTGTATATAGTGAAGGCACAAAGATCAGTGGTTAGAGCATTGGGCTTACAATCATGTGGTTATGAGTTCAATTCCCAGACTAGTCTGTGTGTTGTGTTCTTGAGCAAGACACTTTATTTCACGTTGCTCCTGTTCACTCAGCTGTAGAAATGAGTCGCGTGATCACTGGTGCCAAGCTGTATTGGCCTCTGCCTTTCCTTAATATATATATATTACTGACATGATATGATTTTCTTTTGTGTTTTTTTTTTTTTTTTTTTTTTTTTTCTTCTTATTCAGGAAGAATGTTTTGAAGAATTTGACTCAGACTCAGATGAAGAAATTGGTAATTCCACTTTTACTAATTATCATTGTTGATATTCTTGTTAATATTGTTAGTTATGGATTGGCACAAATGCCGGGGTCGATTTGTTTGACTAAAGGCGGTGCTCCATCATGGCCGCAATCAAATGACTGAAATGTGTAAAAGAATGAAAGAATATATATATATATCGTTGCCAGTGCCACCGAACTGGCTCCTGTGCAGGTGGCATGTAAAATACACCATTTCGAGCGTGGCCGTTGCCAGTACCGCCTGACTGGCCCTCGTGCCGGTGGCACGTAAAAGCACCCACTACACTCTCAGAGTGGTTGGCGTTAGGAAGGGCATCCAGCTGTAGAAACTCTGCCAAATCAGATTGGAGCCTGGTGTAGCCATCTGGTTTAACCAGTCCTCAGTCAAGTCGCCCAACCCATGCTAGCATGGAAAGCAGACATTAAACGAGGAATGTGATGATTATGTGTGTGTATATATATATATATATATATATATAATGTGTGTGTGTGTCTCAGGCTAAACAAAGCCTTGTGAGTAAATTTTCATTGTTGTGTGTGTGAATAGAAATTTCCTTTACTTATATTTATTTGTCTATATTTGTATTTTTCTTGAGAGTTTTTTTTTTTTTCTGCTGTATTTGTCACAGAAATACCTGCCAAAAGGAAACTGTCCAAAACTGAAAAGAAAGTATTACGGG
>NC_068983.1:21687866-21695253 GCF_001194135.2 Octopus bimaculoides
ATATATATATATATATATATATATATATATATATATAAATTTATTGCATGTGTTCATGTATGTATAATGTGTGTGGTGGGTGGCTGGCAAGATTGATAGATTGTTTGACAAAATACTTTGTGGTTTTTGATTACCTTCTGAGTTCAGATATTGCCCAGATCAATAAAACATGAAAACGTGTAACAGTTAATAAATGCTGAAAGGGTAGCAGGGTACCAATGTATAACTATAACCCTGCAGTGCCTCAGCATGGCCACAGTTCAGTGACTGAAACCTCTTAAAGCGTTATATATCAGATTTTGTAAAAGAAGTGTATTTGAAAAGAGTTGTGATGGACAGTACAGAGAAAGGACAGACAAAAAAAGCAATGCAGACAAAGACTGCAAGAGTGCAGACTTTATCTTATTTCTATTACTCATAAAATATTTTTAACTAATTCTTTTGGGTTTTTTTTTTTTTCTATCTTTATTTCTTTTCTATATTTATATTTTTTTATACATTTTAAGCCAAAGAACTTATTGTAATTTACTTGCTCCTCTGAGTTTTCTCACAGCAAAAATACTCAATGTTGAATAGTAAACTGCATTGAATTTTTCATCTTGTATTATATATATTCAATCAATTACCTTGTTATTTGTTTGTTATTGGCCATATATATTAGTCAATATCATCATCATCTTTTGTATGCTTGCATAAATCAGGTCACAGAAGGGCGAACCCATGCCAGCATGGAAAGCGGACGTTAAACCATGATGATGAACAGGTTGCATACAATTTTAAGGCTACATTTTTTTCCCACCTCTGTCATAGGGTGTCATAACACCCTGGTTGGAAACCACTGCTATAGTACATTGTATTGCCATTCACCCAACTCAGTACATTACCATATTCATTAGCTTTCAAGACATATTTTTGGTGAGATTCGAAGTCTATACACAAAAGAATGAAAAAACTTCTCCATTGTCTTCATTCTTTAGCATTCGGACTACTTTGTCAAATTTAATGCTTAATTATTCCTATTGTTTTGAATTAACCATGTATTATCTTGCAGCTTTGAGATTTCAGTGATGTGCTTGTTTATTTTTAAAATGACATTGTAGGGTAGGTGTGAGAGGCTGGATCTAGTCAGTGTGCATGTAAACAGGTAGAATATTTTGGGCTGCTAAAGTGTTAAAAAAGATGTTTTTCTTTTGCTAATGAAGGGCCTGACTTGGAAATATGAAATTCTTCCACTTCCCACCAGATACACATCATTATTCAATACAGTTCTATATTTAAGAGATGAGGAATTATGTACATTATTTACATTTGACAGATATTTGTCCTCATCTTGTTTGTTGTTAACATGTTTCAACTGATATAACGTCCAGCCTTCATCAGGTGTCTTGGGGAAATTTCGAACCTGGGTTCTCATTCCTAAGGTATTTTTCGATGTTGTTGTTATCATTATTATTATTATTCAGGTCACTGCCTGGAATCGAACTCGAAATCTTGGGGTTAGTAGCCCGCGCTCTTATGCCCACAGGCATATGGCATAGCGGTTAAGATCGTGGGCTACTAACCCCAAGATTCCGAGTCCAATTCCAGACAGCGACCTGGATAATAATAATAATAATAATAATGATGATAATATTCAGACAAATACATAACAAAAATAGCAGGACTTACAAATATATATAACATACAGAAAATTGCACTACTGGGTACTGCACACATCCTACGCAAAACACTTTCAATAAAGTAAACATAAGAGCACCACAGCAAACCGCAGCACATACCCAAGGCGCACAGAGCTGCGCTCGGTAGTGAAGTGAAAGCACGTTATAAAAATAAAACTACTGAATAATAATAATAATAATAATAACAACAACAACAACATTGAAAAATACCTTAGGAACGAGAACCCAGGTTCAAAATTTCCCCAAGACACCTGATGAAGGCTGGAGGGTATATCAGCCGAAACGTTGTGTTAACAACAAACAAGATGAGGACAAATATCCATCAAATGTAAATAATATCATTATTCAATGTCTGGCCTCCATGCTAACATAAGCTGGATGATCCAACAGGTTGTTATAAGTCAGAGGATTGCATTATGCTCCAATGTTTCTTTTGGTATGGTTTCTCTTGTTAGATGCACTTCCTAATGCCAGCTGGAGCATCCACTTAATCAATCTCACCATCTTCTCCATATTCTTTGGTGGTGCAAATCACCATTGCTTTGCTCTAACTTTGTTGTACCGAACTCAAAGGTTGGAAACCTTTGTATGTTGGAGTGGCTGTGTAGTAAGTAGCTTGCTTACCAACCACATGGTTCTGGGTTCAGACCCACTGCGTGGCACCTTGGACAAGTGTCATATACTAGCTTCAGGCTGACCAAAGCCTTGTGAGTGGATTTAGTAGATGGAAACTGAAAGAAGCCCATCGTATATATGTATATATATATATATATATATATATGTATGTTTGTGTGTCTGTCCCACCAACATCACTTGACAACTGATGCTGGTGTGTTTACGTCCCCGAAACCTAGCAGTTCAGCAAAAGAGACCCATAGAATAAGTACAAGGCTTACAAAGAATAAGTTCTGGGGTCGATTTGCTCGACTAAAGGCGGTGCCCCAGCATGGCCACAGTCAAATGACTGAAACAAGTAAAAGAGAGTATTTGTATGCTTTAAACATTATTGGCAGTTGCTTTAAACAAGTAATCAAGTGTGTAGGTAAGGATATATAAATCAGCGTTTGGAAGGATAAACTATGTAAAATTAGATAAACCAAATCGTTCCAATAAAACCATTTTCCATCAAAAGTTGTACTTCTTTCAGTGAGCCACACCTGGCTTTTCAGAACTCCACAAGTTCTCTGCCTCACACTTAAATACTTGTTCGGCATTTAGTTTGACTCACTGCTATATCTAACTCAATGATATGCCTCATTTAAACATTGATTTCTGACGATAATGCATAAGGCCAACCTTTGTAGAAAATGCAATATAGTTGATTGAAGTAGCATTAACTGTGCTAACACTGCAACACCTATTGTTAATAATTCTTCATGCTTCACGTATTACACTCGTATGGGAAGAAAATGACAAAATTGAAAGCTTGGATGAGCTCTAAGGATTCATTATATTTGATCAGCATAATTGCATACAAGCAGTTGTAATATCTGGAAGTTGTTGGAAAATTATTGACATTTGAATAATTCATATGGTTCTCTTTCTCTCTCTCTCTTTTACCGGTTTTAGACAAGAAAAGAATATTAGTTGATGATACTAACTCCAATATTTCTTTCATCAATATATTGTTATTGAATGGCCATATTACTTTTCTAGCATAAAGAGATACAACTCAACATACTAGTTTGCACAAAGACACACAGAGACATATATACATATTAGTGTGCATATATATGTTTCTGTGTCTCTTTGTATAAACTAGTATGCTGAGATGTATCTCTTTATGCCAGAAAAGTAATATGACCATTCAATCACAGCATATTGATGAAATAAATACTGGAGTTAGTATCATATATATATACCGTAAATCCTCGAGTATAGTCCGCCCTTGAGTATAATACACAAGGAATTTTTAGGGGGCTGTACTTTTGAAAAACCTAAACCTTGTGTATAATACACACCCCTTCTCTAACTAGAGTCAAGTCTATATAACATCCCTGGTTTGTAAACATATATACAGTAACATCCTTTATTGTTATTGTATATATATAACATAATGCAAACGTGTAGCTTTTTTGTGCACTTTGCAGAAAATAAAGAAATAACAGTGAAAAATAAATAATAAGTAAATTGCTTTTACATATTTATCACTATCAGTTACAAGCCCGGCACCACCAAATGCGTCTGAATAAACATTGCCGGACAGCAAATAGAGACTTGGACACCCACCCACAGACACATACATGCGAGGGGTGCCAAAAAGTTCTTGGTTTTCGGTAAAAGAAAATAAGGAGGATCAGTTAATGATTTTATTCAACATATTCCCCTCTCAGATTCACATGCTTATTGCAGTGGTCCTTCAGTTTTCTAAGCCCTATAAAAGAACTTGGAAAGTTGAGCTGTCAGTTCTTGTTTGGAATTACTGCCCTCCTAGACAAGTGACATTTCACATCACTGTATAATCCATTTTTGGCATGTTTTCTATAGCAGGATGCCCTTCTTACTGTCAGACTCTTTACATATTGTACCAAGTGCATGCTATCAAAACATAGTGTTACAGGGGTAACCATTTCCTTAGTAAGACCAAAGAGTTCACTTGACCCTGCGTTGTATTTATTCTTTAATGAGTGCACTACATGTGTTTTATTGTGGGATGAGCACAAGAGAGGTTCTGCAAGACAAAAGCATTTTCTCTATATTGTTTCCATTTGTTCAAGGTAAATGTGATCAAGAGTGGAAATAGAAGAGAGTGAGATAACAAGAAGGACAGGAAAAAGAATAAAAACCCAAGACAAAAAAAAGTATGAGTATAATAGGAGAAATAGAGACATTGAAAGGCAGCTACATCTTGGTTGTTGGTAAACTGCTTGAATAGAAAAGTAGCATGAGTGATATCTTGTGATGTGGGGTGACAGAGTGATAGAAGTACTGGGAGAATGATGGAAATCAAGAAAGAGCGACTGTGTGTTCATGTGTGTGCGTAGAAAAATTTAGTTATCACTAGGTATCATACTAAATGTATACACACAGAAGGCATGATGAAGCTATAAAATTTTCTGATCTAAAAATCTTTTCATAGACTCCAGGAGTGACTGTGTGGTAAGTAGCTTGCTTACCAATCACATAGTTCCGGGTTCAGTCCCATTGCGTGGCATCTTGGGCAAGTGTCTTCTACTATAGCCTCGGGCCGACCAAAGCCTTGTGAGTAGATTTGGTAGACGGAAACTGAAAGAAGCCTGTCATGTATATGTATATATATTTGTATGTGTGTGTTTGTCCCCCTATCATTGCTTGACAACTGATGCTGGTGTGTTTATGTCCCCATTACTTAGCGGTTCGGCAAAAGAGACCATTAGAATAAGTACTAGGCTTACAAAGAATAAGTCCTGGGGTCGATTTGCTCGACTAAAGGTAGTGCTCCTGCATGGCCGCAGTCAAATAACTGAAACAAGTAAAAGAGTAAAAGAGTATAGAGAACAATGAATAAAACATTCAGTGGTACTACAGAAGTTTGCTAAGCTGTAGAAAAACTCAATATATGCAATTGAAACAGTTTTCAATCATAGCTGCCATCTGTGCATCATACTAAATTTATACACACAGTTAGAAAGCATAAGGCTGTGAAATTGTCTGAAATAAAGACTTTACACTGACTTGTATTTGAGTGAGATGAATATTGTCTCTGCAGTGACTCTTCAGACTGAGAGACATGTTTCATTTCTGTTGATGCTCATGAATGCCAAAAACTTGACTGTTACCTACTTAATCTTTTATATCAAAACATACACCTTAGCCTTAAATATGTTGCAAAAGTCCAATAAATACTTGTTTTTTTGTCTATTGATAATAAATTAGGTGCCAGAGGGTTAAGATACAACCAACATTTATCTTGTTGACAATCAGGTGAATAAAAAGTATGAAAAATTCTGGCAAAATTTCAACTTGGAACTGAGAAAGACAATTCTAAATACTGTAATACAGTTAATGTTACACTTTATTGTTTTAACAATCTTCACCTCTCTCATGCCAAGCTGAAATATTGGTGCCACTTTTATTTCCCAGTTGAACGTTTGTTTTAAAAATAGGTATTCGGTTGTTAGTTAATATTACATACCTTGTTTGAATGTTTGTACAAATATAAAAAGCTGAAAAGAGCTATAAAATTTTTATATCTCTATTGATTATAGTAAATGAATTATAAAAAAAGAAACTGTTTTTGTTGTCATTAAAACTTTTATTGCTTCTGATATATTTAACTTGTGGTAACTCTTTGAGTGATTTCAGCCATTCAATCGTGGCCATGTCAGGGCACAACCTTGCTGCCAAGGGTTTTTAACTAATTATATGGCCACTAGAATTTATTTCTGTTCGGTATTTACTTTATGAGTTTTTATTGAATGGCTTGGTTAGGTTTTGGTGTAAAAGACACATCATTTAGACAGTGGTCTGCACATGCACACACATACATACATATGCATGCACACATACACAATCATACATACATATACATATTCACAATCATACATACATATACATGCACACATTCACAATCATACACATACATGCACACATATACACAATCATACATACACATACATGCACACATACACAATCATACATACATATACATGCACACATACACAATCATACATACATACATACATACATTGTTGTTTTGTTGGCACTCCGTCGCTTATGACGTCAAGGGTTCCAGTTGATCCAATCAATGGAACAGCCTGCTCGTGAAATTAACATGCGAGTGGCTGAGCACTCCACAGACACGTGTACCCTTAATATAGTTCTCGGGGAGATTCAGCGTGACACAGTGTGACAAGGCTGACCCTTTGAATTACAGGCACAACAGAAACAGGAAGTAAGAGAAAGATGTGGTGAAAGAGTACAGCAGGGTTCGCCACCATCCCCTGCCGGAGCCTCATGGAGCTTTAGGTGTTTTCGCTCAATAAACACTCACAACGCCCGGTCTGGGAGTCGAAACCGCGATCCTATGACTGCAAGTCCGCTGCCCTAACCACTGGGCCATTGCGCCTCCATACATATATGCACATATATACCACAAGATTTGTCATAGACATATACCAGCCTCTTATCCAATGACATGCTGTGTCCCCTATCTACCTTTTCTATGACTACTTTAATGGCCTATATTGTTCAAAGCTGGCAGTCCTTATACCGTGTCTGCTAAGACACACCTAATTCATGTATCGCTCCTTCTCTCACCACCCATGTTTTGTTCCGCTTCCACAGACTCCATACTAACCACCAAACTCACTCCTTCCTCCTCAGAACGCTGGCCTTCTGGAATCTTCTCTAATACTTATACCTTTCCTGCAGGTTTTGAACTGCAACAGTTTAGGCAGAACACGAAAGGGACTGTGGAAACCATAAACACTGACTCTTCTACCACATCCAGAATATGATATACATATATATATGGCTGTGTGGTAAGTAGCTTGCTTACCAACCACATGTTTCCGGGTTCAGTCCCACTGCATTGCATCATGGACAAGTGTCTTCTAGTATAGCCTCAGGCTGTCCTAAGCGTTGTGAGTGAATTTGTTAGACAGAAACTGAAAGAAGCCCATCGTATATATGTATATATATATGTGTGTGTGTGTCTGTGATTGTCCCCCTAGTATTGCTTGACAACCGATGCTGGTGTGTTTATGTCTCCGTCACTTAGCAGTTCA
>NC_068983.1:21695384-21712326 GCF_001194135.2 Octopus bimaculoides
GATATACATATATATATGGCTGTGTGGTAAGTAGCTTGCTTACCAACCACATGTTTCCGGGTTCAGTCCCACTGCATTGCATCATGGACAAGTGTCTTCTAGTATAGCCTCAGGCTGTCCTAAGCGTTGTGAGTGAATTTGTTAGACAGAAACTGAAAGAAGCCCATCGTATATATGTATATATATATGTGTGTGTGTGAGAAAGAGAGAAAAATAGAGACAGATAGACAGGCTTCTACATAGTTTCCATCAACCAAATTCACTCGCAAGGAATTAGTCAGTCTGAGACTATAGTAGAAAGACACTTACCCTAGGTGCCACGCAGAAGGACTGAATCCAAAATTACATGATTGTAAAGTGTGCTTTTTAATCACACAGCCATGCATGCACCTGTTTTTTTTTGGGGGGGGGGGTATGTTTTTTTAAATTTTCATACAGTGTGCTGGTAACACAAAAGGCACTCATGTTGCTGGTACCACATATAAACCATCCGTGCTGGCACCATATATAAAAAGCACCCATGCTGATACCACATAAAGACATCTAATGCACTCTGTAAAATAGATTGGCATAAAGAAGGGCATCCAGCTGCAGAAACCAGGCCAAAACAGACAATTGGAGCCTGGTGTAGCTCTCCAACTTAGCAGTTCTTGTCAAATCGTCCAACCCAAACTAGCATGGAAAACACACGTTAAATGATGATGATAGTGCATACCAATAAATAAATATTTGATCTGTAATGTACCATGAAGTCAAATACATTAAGAATCTCTGGTATAGACTGACAAACCAGTTGTCAGGTACAAATAAGTTCTTGACTTCCTTTACCTGAGACAATTTGGATTAGAGATCTTGAAAATCTATTTTGATTATATATAACATACCTTGGTAGATTCTGTCCCATTCTTCTTTTTTTTTATTTATTTACCTTCAAAGGAATTTATAAAGATTAAGGGTATGTTGTTGATTCCTTGCCATCAAATGAATAAGAGATAAATCCTTGAATAAGACACAAATTTATCTCAAACCGTATTCTTTGGGGGCCTACTACCTATTTATCTTCAACAACAAAATGAATTGAAATATACTGAAGAACATAAAATGTCTAGACCAAACATACAATAACATGTCTGAATGGAAATAGAAGTTAAGATATTTCTGTGATTGGTTCAGATTATATATTATCCACTTAGCTATTTCACAGAGATATTCCCAGTTGGCTCTTGTAGTATTTTAAATATAGTTCTTTACAGATTTCCATCAGGATCAATGAGATATAGTCTATTTTTATTGTCTTCAGTCTTTTCAAGATATTCACAAGAAAAAAAAAAGTTAATTGAGACATTCTTGTTACATACAAAGAAAAAATTCTTTTGGAAATCAGATAAATTGCTTGTTCAATTAACTTCTTCACTTCTAATTGGGCAACTTGATATAAAACCAAAATTTATATGTCTGTTGGCTTCTTTAATCAGTACACATGATTAGCTCAGTCAGATCTACAAATTCAAATTCTGTTCTAAATTACAAACATTATGCATTACTTGTAGGTTTGTTAGTTGTAAATTTAAGTATTTGCATGAATTACACTGGGTAACACAAACTTTGTCCTTTAGTAACAATTGTTATTTCCTGTTTGCTTAACCCTAGAAAATATGAAAATTTGTAAATATTTCCTTCAAACTTTGCTTATGTTATATTTATTCAAACGCTAAAGAATCCCTCTCAACACATCGCTACAATGCTCCCCCATTACTCCTGCTTGTGATCAGAAATGCACAAATTGTCAGCCACTAAGAGATATGATCAATTGGTTAAGGTCAAGCAACTGACAAGCAAATCTGTGGTGTTGAACAGAATATTTGCAATAACAATATTTCTACTTCAGCAACTCAACACTGAATCTGTCTGAAATGTAACAGAAAATAAGTCAGTTTCAAAACATTGATGCCCAGGTCACTAAAGCAAAGTTTGAAGGGAATAGTAGTCATTTCCTTTTATTTCTAACTAGAAGCAAATAGGAAAATAGAAAATAACACTTACTCTTTTACATGTTTCAGTCATTTGACTGCGGCCATACTGGAGCACCCTCTTTTAGTCAAGCAAATCGACCCCAGGACTTATTCTTTGGAAGCCTAGTATTTATTCTATCGATCACTTTTGCCAAACTGCTACACAGCTAACCACCTACACATTTTTCTGCAAAATAGGGGTAGCTTATCCTGTTCAGGCTATATTATTAGCATTATCCTGCGTTTGAGAATTTAAAATCACTTCTTTAACTTTCTAAGACATCTCAACACTTCTAAAAGAGCAAACTTTGTTTGTTTACGTTCATAGTAATTTGAATTTATTATTATTATTATTTTGTAGTAAGGCTCCAACAAGTAGAGAGTAAAGATAATCAGCTAAGAGAGTAAAGATAATGTTGAATATAAAAAAAAACAAACACAATTCTTGTTAACATAACTACCCAAGATTTCCTGGTCAAAACTAATTTATTTCACCCTTTTTCAAGCCAATAACAAGATTGTTTGTCAGTTGCTTTTTGAAGCAGATGACATTTAAAGAAGAGACACTAATAAGGAAGAAGACAAAAAGAAAAACACAAGGGAGATAACCAATGTTATAATGCCATTTCAAAAGAATGACAAGATGTTAATGGTTTACTGTGTGTCCGGTGGTCTATTTTTAGATAGATAATTTCTTTAAAAATAGACCGTTATTTATTATTTTGTGTCTTTATATTCTGGGTTCAAATTCCATAAAGGTCAACTCTGCCTACCCTTTGAGTCAATGTAATCAATTAAAAAATTTCAGGTGTGGGAGTAGCTGTGTGGTAAGCAGCTTGCTTATGAACCACATGGTTCCGAGTTCAGTCCCACTGAGTGGCACCTTGGGGAAGTCTCTTCTACTATAGCCTCAGGCTGACCAAAGCCTTGTGAGTGGATCTGGTAGACGGAAACTGAAAGAAGCCCGTCGTATATATATGTATGTGTGTCTGTGTTTTTTCCCCCAACATCACTTAATAGATGCTGGTGTGTTTACATCCCCGTAACTTAGTGGTTCGGCAAAAGAGACCAATAGAACAAGTACTAGGCTTACAAAGAATAAGTCCTGGAGTCAATTTGCTCGACTAAAGGTAGTGCTCTAGCATGGCCACAGTCAAATGACTGAAACAAGTAAAAGAGTAAAAGAGGCCTTGTGCCTATAGTAGAAATAACTATTATTACCACTATGGACATCACCACCACCATCATCACCACCAACACCATCATCATAATAGTAGCAATAATTATGATCCTTTCTACTATAGGCACAAGGTCCAAAATTTTAGGGGAAGAGACTAGTCAATTACATTAGTTCCATTGTTCAACTCATGCTTATTTTATCGACCCCCACAAAAGGCTGGATAACAAAGTCAATCTTGGCAGAATTTGAACTTGGGACATAAAGCCAGAGTGCCACTAAGTATTTAATCTGGTGTGATGATTTTACCAGCTCGCCACATTAATAATAATAATAATAATAATAATAATAATAATGATGATGATGATGATGATGATGATAATGATTATTATTATTGCCTACAAAGTGGTGCAGTCCCAGAGTGGATTGTAGACGGAAAGACAACACTGTTGATGAAAGATCGGTCAAAGGGCAATGAGGTTAGCAATTATTGACCCATTGCTTGTCTTAACCTCTTATGGAAAGTGTTAACAGGCATCCTCACAGGGAAAAAATATACATTCGTTGCATGAAACAATCTCTACTTCCAGTAGAACAAAAGGGATGCTGAAAAGGATCCAAGGGCACCAAGAACTACCTTGTGATGGGGTTGTAATGAAGAACTGGATAGACTTTAAACTGGCTTATGACATGTTGCCACATTTGTGGATATACATACTTGTGTGTGTGTGTGTGTGTGTTGTTTTATGCGTATGTGAATGTAATAATCGCATGATAACAGCATGGTTAGAGTGTCCTGATAGTGATGGAGCCGTTCTGTATTTGAGGAAACGTTAGCTGTGTAGCATGGAATGCATGTGTGTTGAAGAGAGTACGAGTTATAAATGCTGTCATAACTAGCAGCATCTGATCTTGATGATGATGATGATGGTGAGGAGAAAGGTGAGGCAGAGGGGGAGGGTTTTTATCATCATCATCATAATAATTGTGGTGATGTCGATGGAGATAGAGAACTAGGTAATAACTGACTGTATTAGAGATGATGTCACAGCTGATGATAATGATGATGATGACGATGATGATAGCTGTGGTTATAGTGGTAGTTTATGATATAACATTAACACAGCATGCCTGCATTTGTAATAGCAATAATGTTGCTGTTGTTGTTGTTGCTGTCCTTGCTGTTTAATCACAGGTGAACTCCGATGGAGCAAACTTATGATCGAAAGCATTCCAGCCATGACACCCTCATTTTTTTTTTCCCCTGTGGACTTCATTATCTAACACATCCTTGCCTAAAACACTAAGGTACGAATTGAGGGATATTTTAACTGCTATTTCTAGCAAGGCAAGCAACCACATAGAAGACCTTCCATTGGCTTGCAATATTGGGTTCAAACACTGAGGTATGAGTTGAGGAATATTTAACTGCTATTTCTAGCAAGGCAAGCAACCACATAAAAGACCTTCCCTGGTGATGGTTTTTATAGTCCACATGTTTAAGATGATGATGAGGAGGAGGAGAAGGAAGACAATGAAAACGGTGATGATAATGTTGACAATGATGTTGGTGATGAAGATGATGATGATGATGGTGGTGACGGTAGTGATGACGATGACAATCATTGTCAGCTTGGTATTCATGGTGCAAACAATGCTGAGTATCTTCGTTGTGTCTTGATGATGACGACGATGATGATGAGGAAGAGGAGGAGGAGGGGAGGAGGAAGACAATGAAAACGGTGATGATGATGTTGACAATGATGTTGGTGAGGAAGATGAAGATGATGATGATGATGGTGATGATGATGATGATGATGGTGACCATCGTCCTAATCTTAAATTGGTATTCCTGATGAAAACGATGCTGAGTATCTTCACGGTGTATGTCCTGATGATGATGATGCTGACGATGATGATGATGATGATGATGATGACGATGACGATGATTACGATGACGATGACGATGATGATGATGATGATGTGCTTGTGCATGCATGTGAGTCTCTGTGCTTGTGTGCATGTGCATACATGTGTGTGTGTGTGTGAGTGTATGACCATAATGTTGGGACAGAGTAAAAGAAAGAGAAGAGATAAACAGACAGAGACAGAAAAGGCAAGAGAGAGAGAGAGAGAATGAGAAAGTGAGACAGACAGCTAGACAGAGAGAGGAAGAAAAAAGAAAAAAAGAGAGACAAAGAGAGATAGAGAGAGACATACAGACTTTTGATTGGCAGTAATTTTTGCTGGCAAGTCCTCCTCGTGCCACCCAGCCTGTCCTCTACTGCCACAAACAATCACCACCTTCGCAGAAATAATTGAATTCAGCCATGTACATAATTGTACAGCAGCAATGAGATGGAATGTAGCAAGAATCGACAATCTTACTGCAGTCTAAGATGGGAATTTCACTGTTGGTTGACGTATGTATGGGCGCATGTATAACGTGTGTGTGAATATTTATATGTGTGCCTGTGTGTGTATTTGTGAACATTTATATATATATATATGTGTGTGTTTGTGAACATTTATGTACATATGTGTTTGTGTGTGTATTTGTGAATATTTATATATTTCTATACATATATGTGTGTGTGTGTGTATCATATATATAGGCGCAGGCATGGCTGTATGGTAAGTAGCTTGCTAACCAACCACATGGTTCCAGGTTCAGTCCCACTGCATGGCTCCTTGGGCAAGTGTCTTCTACTATAGCCTCAGGCCGACCAAAGCCTTGTGAGTGGATTTGGCAGACGGAAACTGAAAGAAGCCTGTCGGTCTTATGTTTAAGATGGTTCCCATACATTCCCTGGGGAGAAGTTTACATTTTTAACATCGACGATTCCTATGGATCGCATAAATTGTAATTCTTCGAAACATATGTCGGAATAAAGTATGCAGTTATAACATGCGTTTACTCCATTCCTTAAATTTTTATGTATGTGTGTGTCCCCCATCATCACTTGACATCGATGCTGGTGTGTTTACATCCCTGTAACTTAGCAGTTCGGCAAAAGTGACCGATAGAATAAGTACTAGGCTTACAAAGAATAAATCCTGGGCATCGATTTGCGGCATGGCCACAGTCAAAATGACGAATAAAAGAATATATGTCATCATCATCATCGTCATTGAACGTCTGTTATCCATGCAGGCATGGGTCAGACAAATAAAGTAGACCAGCCACCAAATTCACACACACACATGCATATACATATGCACACACACACACACACAAAGTGTGTAGGCATTTGCGCATATCAACGCATGTTTGTGTGTGTGTGTACGAATATATGTCTGTGTAAGTGTTTGTAGGTGATAGTTGGTCAGTGGATAGCAGAGAAGAAAAAGACTGTTTGCATGCGCGAGGAAGAGAAGGAGAAAGAAGGAGTGAGAGGAGGAGGAGGCAGAAGGTGGGGAGAAAGAGGAGGAGGTGGCAGGAGCAGGAGGAAGTGGTGGAAGATGGGGAGGAGGAGGAGGAATTATGGTGGGGGGAGTGAGTAAATAGATTCATATGTTCCTTGTAGTGGTGGTGGTGGTGATTTTTGGCAGTAAGCAGCAGCAGTTGAAGTAGTAGTAGTAGTAACAGTAGTAGTACTAATAGTAGTAGTAGTAACAGTAGTAGTCATAGTGTCTCACCACCTGTCATATTCAGGATGGATGGCTCTGGTTTGTTTTGTTTTTTGTATTTTCTTTCTTTCCCACTTTATTCTATAACACACACGCACACATACACACACACGTAGCTTTTTGTTTTATTTTACATCATCATTATAGTTATTTTTTTATTTATAAAAATGCTTTGACTTAGTGTGTATGCATTTATACATACACACACATATATAATCATAAATATATAGGGATTGACAGTAACCTGCTTCTCCAACATACGGAGAATTCAGAAATAGCAGCCAAAGAACTACTGATTCCAAAACTACAAATTATTACTCTAAATTGATAGCGATATTCTTGATACACACAGAACAAAAAACAGTAGAGAATATATTCTTTTACTTACTTCAATCATTTGACAGTGGCCATGCTGGAGTACCACCTTTAGTCAAACAAGTCAACCCCAGGACTTATTCTTTGTAAGCCTAGTACTTATTCTATTGGGTTTTTTTTTTTTGCCGAACCGCTAAGTTACAGGGATGTAAACACACTAACATTTGTTGTAAAGAGTTGCTGGGGGAACAAACACAGACACACAAATACATGAATACATATCTCTTTTACTCTTTTACTTGTTTCAGTCATTTGACTGTGGCCATGCTGGAGCACCGCCTTTAGTCGAGCAAATCGACCCCAGGACTTATTCTTTGTAAGCCTAGTACTTATTCTATCGGTCTCTTTTGCCGAACCGCTAAGTTACGGGGACCTAAACACACCAGCATCGGTTGTCAAGCGATGTTGGGGGGACAAACACAGACACACAAACATACATATATACGACGAGCTTGTTTCAGTTTCCGTCTACCAAATTCACTCACAAGGCTTTGGTCGGCCCGAGGCTATAGTAGAAGACACTTGCCCAAGGTGCCACGCTTCTTTCAGTTTCCATGTACCAAACCCACTGATAAGGCTTTGGTCAGCCCAAAATATAGTAGAAGACACTTGCCGAAGGTCTTACGCGGGGAGACTGAACCCAGAATCATGTGGTGGGAAGCAAGCTTCTTACCCTCATTTAACATCTGTTTTCCATGCTGGCATGAGTTGGATGGTTTGACAGGAACTGGCCAGCTGGAGACCTGCCCATGTTCTAATTGCCTATTGTGACATGGTTTCTGCAGCTTGATGCTCCTTCTAGCACCACCTATTGCACAGCGTATAATGGGTGCTTTTTACGTCATACCAGCATGGGAACATTTATATATTAGGCAGCACCAGTATGAGTGCTTTTGCATGGCACTGTATGGGTGTTTTTATGTGGCACCAGCATGAGTATTTTTTACATGATACCAGCACCCATGAGCCCTCAAAGTAAGGATCTTTTTGACTGAGAAAGGGACATAGAAGACATGCCTATATGTACAGACAGTCACAGTTTTACTTCACTTAATATCTTCTCAAGCACAGCAAACTGCCAGGAGTCTCGGTCCCTTATCAAATCCTCTGTGAGACCCGATGTCAGAAGATCCTTTCTCAATACTTCATCCCACATCTTCCTGCGTCTGCCCCTTCCATATGTTCCCTCCACAATTATAGATTGGCACTTCTTTATGCAACTGTCCTCATCCATACACATCACATAACCATACCAGCACAGTCTTCTCTCTTGCACACTAAAGTTGGTGCCTCTCTTGCACACTACATCTGGTGCCTCCCTTGCACACTACATCTAATACCTCTTGCACACTACATCTAGTGCCTCTCTTGCACACTACATCTAGTGCCTCTCTTGCACACTACATCTAGTGCCTCTCTTGCACACCACACCTGGTGCCTCCCTTGCACACTACATCTAGTGCCTCTCTTGCACACTACATCTAATACCTCTTGCACACTACATCTAGTGCCTCTCTTGCACACTACATCTAGTGCCTCTCTTGCACACCACACCTGGTGCCTCCCTTGCACACTACATCTAGTGCCTCTCTTGCACACTACATCTAGTGCCTCTCTTGCACACTACATCTAGTGCCTCTCTTGCACACTACATCTAGTGCCTCTCTTGCACACTACATCTGGTGCCTCTCTTGCACACTACATCTAGTGCCTCTCTTGCACACTACATCTAATACCTCTTGCACACTACATCTAGTGCCTCTCTTGCACACTACATCTAGTGCCTCTCTTGCACACTACATCTAGTGCCTCTCTTGCACACCACACCTGGTGCCTCCCTTGCACACTACATCTGGTGCCTCTCTTGCACACTACATCTGGTGCCTCTGAAATCATTTACCCTCTGGCAGTAGTAGCAGCACCTCTATAACTGACAATGGTGATAGTATTATCAATGCCACCACCTCTGCCAACACCAACATCAGCAGTGACATAAACAACATCAGTAACAACATAAACAGGTACTTTACAGGCATTACTGACGCAACCACAACCTCCAACAGCACCAACACCAGCTGCCCTGCTCCAACATTATCAGCATCAACATCAACAGCGGCAACAAAATCATCGGCGACAGCAACAAGAACATCAACAGTAGCAGCAGCAACGGTAGCAACGATATCGGCAGCCACAGCTACCCCAACAGCAGCAGTGGCAACAACGACAATAATAGGTACATCACCAACATCATGTGTCCACGGAAATATATTGGTCGTACCAGAAATTCATTCAGGAAACGTTTTTCCAACCATGGATCCTCCTTCAGAGTCCTAGAAAGGAGATATGCAACATCGCTGGCCAGCCATGTTTGGCAACTAAAAGATGATGGAGTTCCACACTCGATCTCATGGACAATCCTCGAAAACCCAGGCCCCTACGTTAATGAGACAAAACACTACAAGCTATGCATAGGAAATTAATGGTATTTACAGGGAGATCAAAGCAACAATGGATTAAATATATAAATCCGTTCATTTTCTACATACCCTACATAAAAATTGACCTCTTCAGATATTGTTGGTAGAATAATCCAATAAAAATATCAAAGCCTGTGCTTCAGTATAACAGTATGTAGTAAAAATTATAGTACATCTTAACTTACAATGATAATCATGGCAATGTTGACAGCAAAGCATTTGTAAAAGTTATATAGTTATGTGAATTGGATAATTTACGTTATAGGGAAAGTGCCATAAAAATGTATGTACGTACATTCATATTTTTCAATGTCAACTGAATTAATGTGTTGTAGAAATGTACACGTAAATTTATTTGTAAAGTCAAAATGTTCTCAGACAGGTAATGGATAGCAACAAAATAGAAAACAAACGTGTTTTAGACAAGTAGAAAATAATAGAAAAAAATGATTTCTCTTTCAGCTTAAAGTGCTTCAAGATTAAACATAACTAACTATATTCTGTGAAACTAATCCAAAAGCCAGCAGTTGGTTAAGTATTACCGTGAGTGTGAATAAGACAGATTACTAGTGACAACTAAAAGTGAGGGAGTTGGAGACAGACAACAACGTTACTTCTTTTTCAATAGCATCCCACCCAGAAAACAAAACCTTACAGACTTCCAGTCTCTGGTTGATTCAAATTTCTGAAGCTTAAATGTCATTTGCATAGAGTCGCTACGTCAGCCCCTCTTAGATTTTGGAAAAGTAGTAATCAATAAGAATAAATACAAACAAAAACAGTGGAAATCGAATGATGAGGTAATAGTACTAACAAGACTAAATTGTACAGATGGTGAATATTCCAAAGAATCAACATGAAAAATAACATGTGCATTTAAGCAAGGTGCAAATAGTGTTCTGTCTGATATGTGTACAGAACTGGGAATCTGCAAGTGAGTCTATTTGTGTGTATGCACATGCATAATACTACTGAGTCTGCAAAATCTGTTTTCATATGAGAAAGACTGTAGAAAGTTAACATAGCATGAGCTTTCGTGTGAGTGAGTCTGCAGAAAAGGGGACATAATGCAAATATTAGTATTTTGCAAAAATATATATATAAGGTTTGTTTTCGTGCTACTACATGGTCTAAATGAATGCTAGTTTAGGGGGATAAGGGAGAACGCTGAGCACTACAAAAAAATCCTGTTACTACTCAGCTGCATTGTGCTTGTATTTGTGTTATTGTGTACTGCGCAAAACCGATCAAAATTGAATACATAACAAATCCACCCAAGGAGAAAATATTCTTCTCTACTGTAGGCCCGAAATTTGGGGGGAGGCGGCCAGTCGATTAGATCGACCCCAGTACACAACTGGTACTTAATCTATTGACCTGAAAGGATGAAAGGCAAAGTCGACCTCGGCGGAATTTGAACTCAGAACGTAAAGACAGATGAAATACCGCTAAGCATTTCACCCAATGTGCTAATGTTTCTTATTTCTTTATTGCCCACAAGGGACTAAACATAGAGGGGACAAACAAGGACAGACAAGTGGGTTAAGTCGATTACATCGACTGCAGTACATAACTGGTACTTAATTTATTGACCCCGAAAGGATGAAAAGTAAAGTCGACCTTGGTGGAATTTGAACTCAGAACGTAACGGCAGACAAAATACCTATTTCTTTACTGCCCACAAGGGGCTACACACAGAGGGGACAAACAAGGACAGACAAACGGATTAAGTCGATTATATCGACCCTAGTGCGTAACTGGTACTTAATTTATCGACTCCGAAAGGATGAAAGGCAAAGTCGACCGCGGCGGAATTTGAACTCAGAACGCAGTGGCAGACGAAATACCGCTAAGCATTTAGCTCAACGTGCTAACGTTTCTGCCAGCTCACCACCTTCCAAAGAGAAAATATTACAAAGAAATATTGCTGCGTACTGCACTAAAAATAATACATGTTTAAAAGCAAATCGAAAAGTTTGAAATAATTTACTTTAATTTAAAAGAAATGGGGAACAACATGTTTCATTGGTAGAAAGAATTAACAGAAGATAAAAACTGTCCAAAACATTGTTTACTTAAACCAGGAATTACAGCCGAGATTTTCCTAATTTCAGTGTTTCTCTTTCGAATCTTACAGAGATGGAGTCCAGTGTAAAAGATGGTACTGCTGCATCACTGCTGAGTTGGAATGTTAAGTAGTTGCAACATTGCAGTTAAAATTTTATTTCTGATATACCAGAGACAAAATTTGTCACATATAGTATTGTGTAAGAATCTAACTTCAAACTGTAGTAAACGAGTGGTGTTATATCGTTTGAGAAACTAGCTTAAAACGGTGATAAACAGCAAATTAGTTTGTTAGCCCACGAGAAAAATATCTTTAAGACGACTGAGCATAGACAAAATTGACGTAGTTAGTGTTGCAGTAACAATGGCTACTAGAACACAGATTGAACATTTCGAAGTTGTTGTAAACAATTTTGAAGAATTCAATAAAACATTTTAATAACTTGTAAACAAACGTGCTGATTGATAGCACAAAAATATGGAAATTCATGCTATTACATTTCAATCCCACACAAAAAGACAAAAATGTCTGTTCAATTAAATTAACAAAATAGCTGTTTAATCCGGAAAAAATGTTCACCAACTGTCGAGTGATTTGTATTTATAATATCAGATACCTGACCGCCTGTTCAGTAACTCAGACCGAAATTCCTACAGGTCACCAACTGTAGGAGTTTAAAGATGCCTACGTTAATATGAAAACTATAACAGATTGTGGACTGAGACCTATTGATATTAAATAGTGTTCACGATTACGGCATCGAAATTGGTAGATACGGTTTTGATTTTGAATAGCATCAATGCATTTGTAATTGTAATTTTTCCTAGTTAGAGGGGTTGGCCCAACACAAGCCCATTTATATCTCTGACCAGAGGTGGTCTGTATCTGTATCAGCCTAACCTCTATCCATTCACCTAGCACAGGAAGCCCTGCTAAGCATTTGCATTCTGCTGGCTTAGCTCCCAGAGTCGTTGAGGCATAGAAGCCTCTACACCTTATGGTGGATGTATTCATATCAGTTTCCCATTATTCTTTACTATACTTTTGTAATCTACAGGGTGTCCACAAGGTCTGGGTACATGGAGTAAATAAAATCATAACATAAACAATTAAATACAAGAAATAATAATTTCCTAAAGTATGTGTTAATCCCCATGTACCCAGACTTTGTGGACACCCTGTACAGAACATCTTCCTACCATCTTGTATCCGTGGTTAATATAGTTTATCGACATTTTGTGATGCATCCTAAATACATTTACTACTTTTCTTCTATTTACTGTTGCTAATTCACTTAACTTCCAGTTGAGAATATTACGACTGTAACTAATTACAGGAACATCTAAAGTATTAATACCTATTATCATATCTTTGGCATTCGGTTCAGTTTTGAGCAATAATCTAATACATGCATAATTTTATTTCCATAGTTGACTGTCATCTATTGTTCTTTGTTTAGTTCAGTACCTTTTAAAGTATGTGTAATTCTATCTGTGTTTGAATTCTTATATCCTTGTTTATATATCTAACATGATATTATTAGTGTTTATTAATTTTTCATCATTCTAAGGTTGTGCAGGTGCATTTTTCCCAACCAAACTTCCTGTAAATTGTGTAACAGACACAGTACAAGACAAAAGAATACAGTGTGAAATTATTTACTTAGAAAATAATCTTTACACGCGTTTCAGAGACAATTATGTAATGACAACGTAAAACGAATTTTACATAAATTTTCTCTGCAAGTCATTCTGTCATAAGCATTATTAAAATTGAGGAACTGCGTATATTGATATAATTTTCCACAAGTTTGGAAAGGAAGTAATCTGAGTTTAGTTTAAAGGATCTACAAATAAACTATTTGCATTAAGTAGAATGTCAGGTTAAATTATCAAATTTTCTACTTATCTTCCTATATCTATAAACATGTCCACAGCCTGATTGTGCAAAAGAATAAAAGAATACTCATGCGCGCGCGCACACACACACACATGTACATCATACACACACATACAAACATACACTATCACATACAAATAGTTCCAAATTTGTATGAAATATGTATGATATACAGGGTGCGGTGAATAAACTGTCATCTAAATTACACATGCAAGACGCAACGAAAATTTTTGGAAAATAAAAATAAGGAATAAGTGGAAATTGTACCAGTGAGTGTGTTAAATTATAAGGCACAAAAAGAAAATGACTCTCCCCAGACACAACAGAAACTGAAAGAAGCCCGTCGTATATGTGTATGTCCCCCCAACATCGCTTGTCAACCGATGATAGTGTGTTTATGTCCCCCGTAACCTAGCGGTTTGGCAAAAGTGTCTGATAGAATAAGTACTAGGCCTACAAAGAATAAGTCCTGGGGTCGATTTGCTCGACTAAAGGTGGTGCTCTAGCATGGCCACAGTCAGATGACTGAAACAAGTAAAAGAGTAAAAGAGATACATTTAAAAACATAAAATTATGCAATTAGCATTGAAAAACCCCTCAGATTTGAGAATACGCATCTCCCTCCTTCTCACCAGTCTTAAGGGCCATTTGTAAAGGGTATTGAACCACAGACCGTTTTCCTTTGACTATCAACAATGGCAAAAATTATAAGATTTATATTAAAAAGGAAACAACATAATACAATTTACTGATAAGAAAATTCTGACAGAAATTTTTATTTTATTCACAATAAAAGAAAAATATTGAATAATTATTTATTTATTTATCAGCAGGTTGTAGTTGTGATTATTGCCACTGCTTGTTATTGTTTGTCAACGTTTCTTTTTCATTATTGCTGTTCTTATTGCAGTGTTTGAAGAAGACTATGTTATTTGCTCTTAGACAATTTTTTTTAAAGTTAAATTACATTTCCTTCCTCTTTTCTATATTTCTAGTACACAATCTTTATTATCAGGAACTATTCTTTGGTTTCATTTAATTAGCATATAAAGTCAAACAAGGCTACACTAGAATACTATATAACATCTGCAGTCAGTATTTAAATTGAGGCTATTGCATCTGCCAGCATATAAGACACAACTTTTACCTTTAAAAAATACATCAAAATTTTACCCAGCATCAACATGTCTCCTCCACTCTTCAAACCACATTAAAAAAATCCCTTTTATTAAACTTTTTCTTTTCTCCTCCTTCACAATATACCCATGTACCTTAAGATGAATCATATGTAATGTAATGTTTAGATAGTACTGTATATGGTATATCAGCTTTTATGGTTTATTAAATTGAATATTTAGTGAATTGTAATATCACAAATCTCACCCCTATGACTCTATAGGTTACAAATATTTCAGTTGTACATATATACATTTAATCATACATACAATTATTCACATATGTAAACACACACAGACATATGGACAGGTTTCTTATATAAATATATATATATGTATAGTAATAATATTAGGGAATAAAAAATTTATTCCAACCTTACAGGCAAAAATCGGTATAGTATTATACCAGGTTTCCTAATATATGATATATATGTATATAACTAATTTAGAGACGAACCGCCACTCTACAACTCAGAACCCGTCCAAATCCATGCTGTAAGGCATATACCATCTTAATATATCTAAGATTTTAATCTAAAAATTTAAAATAAATAACATATTACATAAATAAATCATATAAATAAATCCTAGAAATATTAATTAAAAAATTTTTTTAAGTCAAATTTATAAATTGGACAGTAAAAATTAATACGATAATATACAGTATGGAAGTATAAATGTGAAAGGTTAGTGCTAGTACATAGATTACCTGCGTTTCATGGCTGAAATAGGACTACATAAAATCATAAGCAAATTCTATCCGAGTTCATTAGAACGGGGAAATGATTTTACACCCAAAATCAGTCACTCTTCAGGTCAAATACCTAAAATCATTTAAAGAATAAACATAAACATGAGAAACAAAAATATATATAATGAGAAAAAATCTGTAAACTAATCCCTACATTAACGGTATTAATATAATTATTAAGAGTTACAATCTAAAAATATTATACTATTATAGTAAACAAGTTAAAACATTATGAAATAAGTAGATAATAGTAAAAGAAATGTGTTAGTGTACAAAGTTACTAAAAGACGGATGTCAATATTGTTTATAAAATTAAAATAAGAAAACATGACTTATCTGCCGGCTGGTTACTGTAGATTAAACCAAAAATGGCCGTGCTATAGAATTTATAGTAAGAGGTCACGTGGTAAATATGGAGTCTATTACCCATGCGTATTATAATTACTAAAATAATAACGAAAATATCAAAAAAGAAAATCTACCTAAAATAAAAAGTTTCCTGAGGATTAAAAATACTAAAATACTTAAACTTGCAAATTAACGCAGACTAATAACTAAACACATACAAAAATTCTATATTACGTAAATAATGCTATGAAGATCAATACTGAAAAGTCACGTGATAAACATGGTGTCCATTATCAGAAGTAAATACGTGTTATAATTACTAAAATAATAACGAAAATATCGAAAAAGAAAATCTACCTAAAATAAAGAGTTTATTGAAGATTAATAATACTAAAATACTTAAAACTCTCAGATTTACGCAGAATAATAACTATACCAACTACGAAAGTTATATATTACTTAAATAATGTTATGAAACATTGTAGAAGACTTCTCATATTATCGTTGAATAATAGTATTATATTGTGATGATTAAAGTGTATTCTGAAGCCAATTTGATGTATTTTACGCTACTGATCATAACTATAAGTTGGTACCTAATACTAGGTTTAAATAAATAAATAAATAAATAGATTAGTTATCTAAACTTATTACATAAGTAATTAATTTATGTCTGCATTTAATATTACGTTGATCGTAGGAGCTTATCAACTTTTTATTAGCTAATAATATCTCTTTAAATTCGTTAGTACACAATAAGCAGAATTTATTCCCTATCATGTACGTTTACATAATAGGCAGAATTTATTCCCTATCCTATTGTTTACTATAATATTATAATATTTTTAGATTGTAACTCTTAATAATTATATTAATACCGTTAATGTAGGGATTAGTTTACAGATTTTGTCTCTTTATATATATTTTTATTTCTGATGTTTATGTTTATTCCTTGAATGATTTTAGGTATTTTCTGAGTTGTAGAGTGGTGGTTCGTCTCTAAATTAGTTATATATATATATATATATAT
>NC_068983.1:21713299-21715122 GCF_001194135.2 Octopus bimaculoides
TATATATATATATATATATATATATATATATATATATGTGTGTGTATATATATATATATGTATATATGTGTGTGAGTGTGCACACGTGAGTGTGTGAGTGTGTGTGTGTGTGGGTACACGTGAGTGTGAGCGTGTGTGCACACGCGAGTGTGTGTGTGTGGGGGCACACGTGAGTGTGCGCGTGTGTGCACACGCGAATGTGTGTGTGTGTATGTATGTATGCATCTAGGTATTTATGTATGTATATATAAAGTGTAGCTAAGTGGCTAAGAAGCTTGCTTCCCAACAATATAGTTTCAATTTTAGTTCCAGTGCATGGCACCTTGAGCAAGTGTCTTTTACAAAAGCTCAAGGCTGACCAAAGTCTTAGGAGAGAATTTGCTAGGACAGAAACTGGAAAAAATCTATTGTGTATATATACATATGTATGTGTGTATGTGTGTGCTTATGTGTACCCTGGTCTTGACATTATTTAATGATTATAAAAAAAGCATTACTGTCATCCAAGTGAAGTTCATTTGAAGTCTTCCATAAAGAACATGCCTGACCAAATGTGAAAGATGGTCTGGCCAAAGGTGAAGGATGATGAGAGGAAGGGTATTAACCCATGCAAGCATGGAAAAGTGAATGTTAAAATAATGATGACGGTGATAACGCTATGTGTGTAAGTGCATGTGTATGTCTGTAATCTATACACTCATACACATATGCATTTATGTTCATATACATGTTATTCACATCATAATAAAAGCATTGAAGAAAGAGAGAACATGACTAAAAGCATCATTTTCTTCTCTCCTTCTGTGACTATTAATACTACCTAATGGAAGAACTTTTACTTAATCCCTCGACTCACTTAATACAGCAGCCACACCTTGAGCAAGACACTCATTAGCACCTTCAACGCGAGAATGCCATAACACCATATCTTCAAAGCTAAATCTTAGAGGAGACATCATGGTGTTACCTACTTAATAATGGAAGGACAAGATTAGAAATACTGAGCATGCTTTGTTTATTTGTTCAACTCTACGTCTAAAGTCTTTGGAGAGTGGTTGTTCCATATGGTCATTCAATTTTGCTAGAAATAACAGCCAGTGAGATTTTCTTTGACCCTTTATCACTTAGATTATTCTGTCAAGTGTAATAATCAAATTTAATTAATCATGCTTTATCTCATAGTTTTTAGATTTTAATGATGTGACTGTATATCTTTAAAATGATATTGTTGGGTAGGTGAGAGAGGCCAGATCTGGCCAATTTGAACATCTAATGAGTAGAATACTTTGGTTAGATACAGCTGGTATAAATGCTAAAGGGTTAACCCACACATCGTAAAGACCCCTTTCAGTCATGAATAGCCATGAGATTGCACCTAGAAAGTTCCCCTCCAAGATATAAGTCCAGGGAAGGTTGTTTATGGAAGACCAGCAGTCACCCATGCATACCAGCCTCTCTTTTCCATGCCACCGATAATATTCAAGGGAAAGGCAAATGTCAAATGTGTGTGTGTGTGTATACCCGTCAGAGTGTAAGTATCTTGAGAGAAAAGCTGAACATTAGAAGCATCAGTTGTGGTGTGCAAGAGAGACGATTGCGCTGGTATGGACATGTGGTGAGAATGGATGAGGATAGCTGCATGAAAAAGTGCCACACCCTAACAGTTGAGGGAACCCGTGGAAGAGGTAGGCCCAGGAAGACCTGGGCTGAGGTGGTGAGGCAAGACCTTCGTACATTGGGCCTCACCGAGGCGATGACTACGGACCGAGACCTTTGGAAATGGGCTGTGCGTGAGAAGACCCGGCAAGCCAAGTAAGATCGTT
>NC_068983.1:21715171-21715984 GCF_001194135.2 Octopus bimaculoides
ACCATTTCGAGCGTGGCCATTTTCGTGCGGGTGACACGTAAAAACACCCACTACACTCTCTGAGTGGTTGGCGTTAGGAAGGGCATCCAGCTGTAGAAACTCTGCCAAATTAGACTGGAGCCTGGTGTTGCCATCCGGTTTCACCAGTCCTCAGTCAAATCGTCCAACCCATGCTAGCATGGAAAGCGGACGTTAAACGATGATGATGATGATGATGATGATGATATATATATATATATATGTATATATATATATATATGTATATATATACGCACGTATATATATATATGTATTCCATGTAAAATATATGCATTAACCTTATTTTTTTGTTTATGTACCATTCTACTAATATACATATATGTATATATATACACAATTTAATTAGAGGATATGTTAACCTTGTGAAGGGATGGTTGCATCCAAGGAAATACTGGTTCAATACCTGGTATTGTTGGGGAATGAAATTCCCTTAAAACAATAAGTATATATTAAGCATACAGTTTATATCCAGTTAAAAAAAAAAAACAGAAAAGAAAATGGAGATAAGGAAGTTAACAATTATTTATTATTAACAAATTGGTCATCTTTGCTTCTTACAGTCGTTTCAATTAATACTCAATAATTTAATTACAAGTTTGTACATTAAATTTACATTTATGTGACATGAGCATAATTTCATCAGAGAAAAAAAAAACATCATGATCTTGTCACATAAATGTAAATTTAATGTACAAACTTGTAATTAAATTGCTGAGTATTAATTGAAATGGCTGTAAGAAGCGAAGACGACCAATTTCTTATTAATAAATAATT
>NC_068983.1:21716338-21719192 GCF_001194135.2 Octopus bimaculoides
TATATATATATATATATTAGTAGAATGTTACATAAACACATGTAAGGTTAATGCATATATTTTACATAGCATACAAATGCATACATTAAGCTTACATGTCTCTCAGCCATTTTTCTTTCATACCTGCACAATGAGGATCATTCACTGAGGTGCCAGCGGCACCAGCCCAGGATGAAGGAATTGCATTTTAAGTTCTCATCCTATCTGAGCACTATTCTATGTTATCTTTACCATGCTTACTTTCCTTTTTCCCCACTACACACATACACAGATACTGTGTGTGTGTGCGTGCATGTGTTTGTGTGTGTGTGTAATACATATATAGATACAGAAGGACAGGGACAGATAGGGGACAAGAGATGCAGTGGAGATGGGTGTGAGAAACAGATGAGTGTTTGTTTAAATTGCTCAGATCAAGCTGACACATGACAGAAGGCAACCCTACCATTTCCATCTGTTTCAATATTCAAAGAGTTGGACAATACAACTGGACATTTCGAACATTACACCTGGACATTTAAGATTGCATTCTGTAATAAGCTCTTCCATTTCTGTTGATCTAGAGCAGTGGTTCTCAACCAGGGTCCATATGGCCCTTAGGGGCCCATATGACTCTTGGGGGTTCATATGGTCTTTGGGGGTTCATATGGTCTTTGGGGGTTCATATGGCTCTTAGGGGTCCATCTGGCCCCAGGAGGTCCACACGATACTTGGGGGTCCACATAAGATTTTGTTGTTAAAGTCTATGTGCAATAAATTGGTTATACTTCTACAAAACACAAAATATTTTAACAATTTTTTTAATACAATTCCTAATTATATTTAATTATAAAAATATAATAGGAATTTTTTAAACACTGAATGACTATGCGGGTCTATCTGAGTGAAACAGGGTTCAAAGGTATCCATAGGTTAAAAATGGTTGACAAACACTGATCAAAAGGTTTGTTTAGAACCAGGTTGAGTCCAATTGAACAGACCTATGATTGGTCAATACCATTCCAAGATTAACCACTCCATATTAAGACCATTCTAAGATTAACCACTCCACACTGGGCACCTGGAACCAGGCTGTCCAACATGTCCTAGATTTTCTTCGCTTTTTTTTTCTTGCGACTATAGAATGTTATTTGGGAAATTTTGGTATCTATTTCGAATAGGTCAAATGACTCTATAGAAGCTCTCTCATTGGCTCATCTGTCCTTCATTACTGTTTCTCCTTTTTAGTAACATTGTAAGATGTTACCTGAAGGAGATTTGGCTATTATTCCTAGCAGATCTAGTAACTGCATACGGGCCTTTTTGTTAGCTCATTGGCTCCAAAGAGATTAAATATAGATAGGAAGTTGTGACAATCAGTATCTGCTGCAGTAGCTGTAGAAGGATCACAGAGACAAAAAAAATATGAGTTTGTAGTATGGCTCTGAATGTTTTACTGATAATGCTTTTCTACCAGATCTAAAGGAATATAGCACTTTCTATTATAATGGGTCCTTTAAGGAGTCTATAGAAGGTTTTGTGTGTGCGTGTGTGTGTGTATTAGAGAGAGTGTGTGTGTGTGTGTTCATATATATATATATATATATATCGAATGCATTGTTCACTATGCATGGGTAGAATGCATGTAGCACCATGGTGGTGCTATATAGAGAGCACACATACTAGCACCACGTAGAAAACACCATGTATGCCATATAAAGTGGTTAATGTTAGGAAGTGCATCCAACCATAGAGACCATGCAAAAAACAGATGGCTGGAGCCTCGTGCCACCCTCTGGGTTGCCAGCTCCTGCCAAACCATCCAACCCATGCCAGCATAGCAAATAGTTGTTAGTTAGATGATGATGATGATGATACATATGTACATATATATATCTTATGTATATTATATATATATATATATATATATATATATATATATATATATATATATATATACACATTTATATATATATAAGGGCATTACTATAGATGAATGCTTCACGCTAAGAGGAACTCTAAGGTCAAACTACCATAATAAACACATTTTTACCAAATGCGAGGAAATGCAACTCTCAAAGCTAGCTCCTTAGTCTGCCCCTTAGCCTTGTGAGTGGATTTGATAGACGGAAACTGAAAGAAGCCCGTCGTATATATGTATATGTGTATATATATATATATATATATGTGTATGTGTGTGTCTATATGTTTGTGTGTCTGTGTTTGTCCTCCCAACATCGCTTGACAACTGATGGTGGTGTGTTTACATCCCTGTAACTTAGCGGTTTGGCAAAAGTGCCTGATAGAATAAGTACTAAGCTTACAAAGAATAAGTGTTTAAAAAATTCCTATTATATTTTTATAATCAAATATAATGTAGTGGAGGGGGGTAGATAGATATAAATATTATTTAAAACAGTTTGATTTGGCTCCATGTAACTGTTTTAAACAATAATACATGTAAGTCCTACTAAATGTATGAGTGCCTTTTTTCATATGTTCACTTATATGTATATGTATGTATGTGGATGTATCCATCTGCATATGATTACATATATATATATACGCATATATATGTGTGTGTGTGTGTGTGTGTGTGTGTGTGTGTGTGTGTGTGTGTGTGTGTGTTTGTGTGTGTATATATATATGTATACACACATATATCATTCTGATACATATATGTAGATGTTAGTAAGTAGAATCAGCACATGTAAACTAATAAGTCTGTGTCTATAAATACATCAATGCATCAGAATTACGCATGCATACATACATACATACATATGCATATATATATATAGAGAGAGATATAGGCACACATACATGTATATATATATATATATATATATATATATATATATATATATATATATAT
>NC_068983.1:21719416-21720193 GCF_001194135.2 Octopus bimaculoides
ATATATATATATATATATACTTTATTTAAAAGCAGCAGAAATATAACAAAAAAAACGTTATATTTCTGCTGCTTTTAAATAAAGCATATTACTCTACCTCTGGTATTTGAGTACTCTTTTTTCCACCTTGTTGCACATTTCATGTGCTTACTCCGGTATATATATATATATATATAGATAGATAGATAGATACATAGATACATACATACATATACATGTATATATACATACATATATCCATATATACATATACATTTATTTACATATATATACACAGAGAGAGACACACACACACATATATACATAAATATATGTATATACTTACATTATATGTATGTATGTATGTATGTATGTATGTATGTATGTAAAAGTTGTTCTTTTCCTTATCTTTGCACTGTTAGATGATGCATGCCACTGTCTTCTGTCTTTGAGTAACAAAAACTTGCAGTGAAAAGACTGACACAGCAATACACTCAGGTGTTACATTTGGAACTGGTATCTTGTTCTAACAGAGATGTGTACTATAAAATATTGGTTTTGGCATCAGCTGCTTGGCATTTGTCTCATTTATTTTCAGAACGCACTGGAAATAAAATTGATAGTTTGTCAATGAAAATATTTTAAAAGAACAGCAAAAGGTGGTAAAATATACATATACATATATATATATATAAGAAACTATATATATATATAATGAACAACAACCTCCTCTACAAATGTAACACAAGCCTTTTGTAGTTTTTTCTCTCTTATTATCTTTTATATATATATATATAA
>NC_068983.1:21720503-21721784 GCF_001194135.2 Octopus bimaculoides
GTGCGGGTGACACATGAGGTTTTTCGAGCAAGATCGTTGCCAGTGCCCCTGGACTGGCTCTTGTGCTGGTGACACATGAAATTTCTTCGAGCGAGATCGTTGCCGGTGCCCCTGAACTGGCTCTTGTGTGGGGTTGTTGTAGGATTTTCGAGTGAGATCGTTGCTGGTGCCCCTGGACTGGCTCTTGTGCGGGTGACACATGACGTTTCTCGAGCGAGATGAGCGTTGCCGTAGCCAGTACCGCCTGACTGGCCTTCGTGCGAGTGACACGTAAAAGCACCCACTACACTCTCTGAGTGGTTGGCATTAGGAAGGGCATCCAGCTGTAGAAACACTGCCAAATCAGATTGGAGCCTGGTGTAGCCATCTGGTTTCACCAGTCCTCAGTCAAATCGTCCAACCCATGCTAGCATGGAAAGCGGACGTTAAACGACGACGATGATATATATATGTATATATAAGAAACTGTATATATATATATAAGAAACTATATATGCATATATATATATATATATATATAAGAAACTATAACGAAGTATATAAAATGTTTAAAAACAAGGAAAAGAAAGAAAGAGAAAAGAAACTGAAAGAAAAATGAAAATGACAAATGGAGATAGCTGCAAATTAAAAAGACTATATACAGACATGTAGATATATGTACACATGTATACACACACATTTATACATGCATACTTGTACATTTGATGATAGTCATATATATATGTGTGTGTGTATATATGTATGTATTAATCACATTCACATACATAGAAATACACAAATTACACAGACATGTAGAAGAAGTTTATACACACACACACACACACACACACACACACATACACACACATATATGTATATATGTATGCATGCATGTATGTACAGAGAGAGACAGTGAGAAAGAAAGAAAGAAAGAAAGGAAGGAAGGAAGAAAGAAAGACAGGAAGCTGTATGCTTATATATATGTATATATATATTTTTGATTCAACATGACAAGCTGATGAACAGTGATCAGTTTATAAAGCATTGTGTGAGAGACATTTGCATAGCTTCTTCAATTATCACAATCCACATAGTAAAGTGTGCGGAAAATACAAAAAAAAAAAAGAATTAACAAAAAAAAAACAATGTAACAAAAAAAAAAAGAACAGCAGTGGATGGCTAATATAGGAAAAGTGGATTTTAGTTGCCACTTTAATAGACTCACACAAGCAAAAAGAGATGGCATAGCAATGGATAGTGGGCAGTAAATGTACCAACAAAACAATATAATTCACTCTGTAT
>NC_068983.1:21722570-21727065 GCF_001194135.2 Octopus bimaculoides
ATATATATATATATATACACTTTATTTGTGTATTAAGACTTCCATCGGTTTCATGTTAAGGAATCCAAAATGAAGACAAACACTGATGTTCCACATGATAGGCATGATAATTGTTGAGGCATTCCATAGCATGAAACTAATGGCAACCTTAACCCATAAAGAAAGAATTTTTATCCACCAATGTGATGTTGAGCACACATTCACATTATTCGATATTTGCATACATACACTCATACACACATACATACATGCACCCATGCACACACACACACATATGTCTCTTCTAATTTTTAATTATTATACATCTTCCACTGAAGAGGGAGATGGTTTCCAGCAAAGATACAAGGCACCATCTTTGGGATGTAATTAACACAGATTCACATTTGGAACTTGAGAAAAGTCTTGCATATTTTTACTGTTCCACTCACAGATTGCACTTATTATGTATGAATTAGCCGGTTGATTTCTCTTTCTGAAAATACCAGTTTATCCAGATTCTCCTTTACGTATTTACTAACAAAACCTAGTGCTCCAATTATATATATGTATGTATGTATATGTGTGTGCATGTGTGTTTGTTTGTGCATGAGTGTGTATATGCATATGTGTGTCAGTGTATGCGTGTTTATGTTTCCTCCTCGCATTGACTGTCGCACTAACAGTGTCATTCATTTCCAGTAGTCTGTGGAAACATGTCTGGTCATAGAGAAATGTTATCTTGCTTGGAAATGGGTGATAGTTGGAAACAGGAAAAGTGGCTGGCCACAGAAAATCTCATCCAACACAAGTGAGCATAGAAAAGTGGATGTTAAAATGATGATGATGATATGCCTGTATTGGAAATCAATAAGTATCATCAAGCAAGGAACACATAATTTGTGATTATGAACATGTTTCAAAGCCACATAAACTACCAGTAATATATTGGTGTTAACTTTTTCAATGAACAAGATTATGGCAGCATTCACCAACTTAAACAAGGAGACCATCCAGAAGAGTTGCAAAAGATTCTGAAGTCATCTGGAGGCCATGGTTGAAGCCAATGGCAATTCTATTGAATAAATTTACTCTTTAGTATTTCAAGATGTTTTTATGTAATTTTGGTAAATATATCTACTAAAATGAGATGTCAATGTTATTTTCATTTTTGTGTAATCTAGACGACAATTTATTCACCGCACTCCACTATCTCTCTCAGATGCCTATTCAGTCCCACTGCAAATGGTTTGAAGCATAGGTTACTGATGAATGCTGTATCATCCACTGGATTGATTGGATCACTTTGTGAGATATCATCACTGTGAACTGCTATATGTCTCTTCAGAATCAAAACCAACTTGTAAGTCCCTTTCACATACTACACAAGTCGAATCACCGATTTTAGGAGGAAGGGTATCACATACAGATGATCTTTCATGGAACATCAGATGGTTGGGTATACCCAGCCTTGGAAAAGAGCACATGCCAACATGTTTCACACACCAACACTTTATGTTCTCATTGAGGTTCTGATGAGAGACTCCCCCCACCCCAAAGCCAACACTTTAGGCTGTCATGCTTCTTGCAATCCTCTTCAAAATTTTTACAGAGCCTCCTATATGCACTCTCTCCACTCAACTCTTTTCAAATGTAGTTCTTCCCAGTTTTTTACACTGATCTGCAGTTCCTTCAGGTTGCTTTTTGAATAGAACTTTTGACTACTCTGGTACCTGAGGTTTCCTGCTGATAGAGATCAGCATTTTTTCAACCAGAATTTATAATACAAATGACACTCAACCATTAAGGTTTAAGCAAATATCATTTACCATAGTCTTGAATCAACCCACGCCTCTTCAGTGAAATTAAGTACACAGAAAGAGTAAAAGCTCATTGAATTGATTGTACCTGTAATTCTAATGTATTTTGAATTCTAGTTGAAAAAGTGCTAACCTATGTCAGTATGAAACCTCAGGTAACAGAGTAGCCTTCACACATTATGTCATGTTGATTTTCTGTGATAGTTATGTTATGAGTTATATATATATATATATATATATCTGTGGAATATTCAGCCACTTACACAGTAATTAAATGAGTCGGTGGTAAAGTTAATGGAGCAATCAGAATTCTCATTATTGAAACCGGCAGATATTAATTTATTTTAAGGATCTTGGGAAGTATTAAATTTCCAACAATCATGATGATGATGATGATGATGATGAAGGCAGCAACACTGGTGGTGGTGGTGGCAATGATGATGATGATGATGATGATGATGACGATAATGATGATGATGAAGATGATGATAGCAGCAGCATTGATAGTGTTGACAACAGCAGTAATGGCAGTGATGATTACGATATTTCTGACGGGAAGCAGCACTGGTGATGGTGGTGGTGGTGGTGTTGGTGGTGGCAGTGGCAATGATGATGATGATGATGATGATAGCAGTGACGGCAGCAATGGTAGTGGTGGTGGTGTTGGTGGTGTTGGTGGTGGTGGTGTTGGAAAGAGGGAGAATACTGTTGAACATAACCGAGAAACATTGAATTCTAAGACTTCTCAAAAGTGTAAATCAATGTGGTTAGATAGCTTAAACTTACAAATTACAATGTTAATACACATTAAGATTCCATATTTTTGGGGGGGAAAAAAAGAAGAATTTTACATTTTAAATAATGAAATAAATTAATAAGAGAGATAAAAAAAAAAAGCAATTGAATGTAACCATTCGCAATCAAGATATTCATTAGAGAATTTAGTTAATTGATTTTTTTTATTTATTTATTTAGTCATTTATTGAATTCTAGGAAAATTAATTATTTTAAATGATCTGCAATTATTTAAATAATTGTGATATATATCTCTTTTTCTTTAAATTCTTCTGTATTCTGAGTTTTGTTTTAAAATACACCGAGATTAGAAATATTATTTCCTTTTCTTTTTATTTTTCCACTTTTTATTTTTTATTTTTATTTAAACAATTTTTGTTATTCTTTTCTTTGGTATTATTCCACATGATCAAAATGGACAAATCTATAGCAATATAAAACCATTAGAATCCTGGCTCCAATTTCTTCCTTTTCTTCTTAAATGAGATATTTATTTATATATTAATACTACTACTACCATTATTATTATTATTATTATTATTATTATTATTATTATTATTATTATTATTATTATGCAGGATTACAAAATATAAAGAAATATGTGCTATGTGCTGCTAGTGGCTGGTGACAAGTATATAGCAACATCAGAAATAATCAAGAATAATTGCAGCGAAGAATTACTCCAAGACAAAAGTTTGGCGACAACCTACTTAGAGTAGTCGTTTCATTCCTCATTACCGAGTTCAGCAGCAAAGATGCTTCAGTATCAATGAAACCACTAGATTATGCAATGCCAAAAAAAAATCTAAAAAAGAATTTTATTTAACATTTTCATTCTCATAGAATTTTCATCTTAATCTTATTTCTTTTTTTTTCTTTGCTAAGAAAACTGTTTTGTCTTTTCGTTGTTTTCTTTTTTTTTTTTTTTTTTTTTTTTTTGTTTTTCTATATTGTTGCAATATTCTTTTGATGTTACTTTGATCCTGTATACAATTACAATCCTTACAGATTTGCTAGTTTGCTGTTAAGCAGAAATTTTATGGAGCAAAATCACAGAGGCAATAAAAGTCATAAATTTGACTTTAAGAAAAGAAAAAAAAGAAATGTTACAGGAAAAAATATCACATAACATTTAAATGTTATCTAAAAACAAATATGGTTAAAGTAATTAAACAAATGAAATTTTGAGTCACTTATTAAATGAGAATATATGACTTGTTCACAATGAGAAAACAATTTTATAATGATGATCATGCAATGATATGTATATATGGTGAAGGAGTGGCTGTGTGGTAAGTAGCTTGGTTCCCAACCACATGGTCCCAGGTTCAGTCCCACTGCGTGGCACCTTGGGTGAGTGTCTTCTACTATAGCCTCGGGCCGACCAAAGCCTTGTGAGTGGATTTGGTAGACAGAAACTGGAAGAAGCCCGTCATATATGTATATATATGTGTATGTATGTGTGTACATGTTTGTGTCTGTGTTTGTGTGTCCCCCCGCCAACATCGCTTGACAACCGATGCTGGTGTGCTTACGTCCCCATAACTTAGTGGTTCGGCAAAAGTGAATGATAAAATGAGTACTAGGCTTAGAAAGAATAAGCTCCGGGGTCGATTTGCTCGACTAAAGGCAGTGCTCCAGCATGGCCACAGTCAAATGATTGAAACAAGTAAAAGAGAATATGGAACCAAAAAAAGCAAGAAGAAAACCTTCCATTCAAACACCATCCTGAAGTCAAACTACAAAATACATACACACACACACACACACACACACACACACACATACATACATACTCTTTTACTCCTTTACTTGTTTCAGTCATTTGACTGCTGCCATGCTGGAGCACCACCTTTTAGTCGAGTAAATCGACCCCAGGACTTATTCTTTGGAAGCCTAGTATT
>NC_068983.1:21727284-21733826 GCF_001194135.2 Octopus bimaculoides
TATACGACGGGCTTCTTTCAGTTTCCGTCTGCCAAATCCACTCACAAGGCTTTGGTCAGCCCGAGGCTATAGTAGAAGACACTTGCCCAAGGTGCAACACAGTGGGAATGAACCCTGAACCATGTGGTTGGTAAGCAAGCTACTTACCACACAGCCACTCCTTTACTTCATGTAAAGTAAATATAACAAATGAAAAATCCTTCAAGAATCCATAAAAAATCCCAGATCAATACCAAAATTTCATCATCTGTTCCTTGTGTCATTATCAACTTTTTCTGCAAGTTTCATCAAATACTGTTCACAACTTTTTGAGTTCTTTTGCACACAGACGGACAGACAGACAAACCAACGCTGATGAAAACATAACCTCCGTCCGTGGCAGTGGTAATGATAATAGAAGCAGTAATGATGGTGATCAGAAAAATTAAATAAATAAACAAACAAACCCTATGATGATAATATAGTAAGACATAGTATAGTAGTATGGTATAGATAGGTGAAGGGTCAGAGATTACTAGGAGATATCAGTAGGGCAAGCCAAGAAATATAACCTAGTGGTGAAAATGATAAATTTGATGTGAACTATTGTTGTTAGGTATGTATTCCAATGAAGCCTGTTAAAGTAGATTAATATAGAATAGACATAGTCACATCATCATCATTTAACATCTGCCTTCCATACTGGCATGGGCTCAATGGTTTGATAGGAGCCAGCCAGATAGAAGACTACCCCAAGCTACTGTGACTGTTTTGGCATGGTTTGTTTTTTTTTATGGCTGGATGCCCTTCCTAACACCAGTCACCCTGTAGAGTGGAATGAGGGCTTTTTGTATGGCACCAGTACATGTGAGGTCAGTTTTGGCATGGTTTTTACAGTTGGATGCCCTTCCAAATGCCAACCACTTTACAGTGTGGACTGGATGCTTTATTATGTGCACCAGCACTGGCTGAGTCACCAAGCAACTTGCAAGACAAGGAATTTTGAGAGGGGAGGGAGCATTAGAGGAGGTGATTGCGTGTCAGATGATGAAAGATTAGAGTGTGACAGAGAGACAGAGAGACAGAGAGGCAGAAACAGGTGTGAAAATCAACAGAAAAAGGTGAATGAATGGAAAAAGATAAAGACATTTAAAAAAATGGAAAGGGAGTTCTTCAGAATGAGAGAATTAATGAATGAAATAAATTTAAATAAAATTATATTTTAGCTTGAGGAAGTATTAAGTAAACGAATGGCTTATTTATATTAGCCAATTAGTAAGTTAAATATTTTGTATCTGAACGAAAGAGTTAATCATATAATTACTTGAATGGTGGAAATGAAGGACAGGAGGGAATGATAAGAGGTGATTATAATAATGAGTCTCTGTTGCTGAAGCATATTGTACGAAAATGTGAATGAGATAAAGATTTAAGGAGAAGCGATAATGATAACCAATTTAAGGGGACACTGGTGAATAATAAGGGAATAAAAAGAAGCTTGTAAAACCATAAAAGCAGAAAGCCAAATCTCCAGGATATTGGAAATGAATGAAATTGTGTGAAGGATTGTTGATTAAGGTGTGAGTACACTTCAAAATGAAATTAAGAAGTAAAAGGCAAAGATAGGGTATTGAAGATTAAGGGTGAAAGAAAACCTGAAATTTATAGGGAAAAAAAACTAAATATTAAAAGATGGAGTAATATAGGAATGTGAGGGTAAACGAGCGAAACTTATGAAACTGTTCAATCATCAATCTTCCAATGATTTTTACCTTTTATTCGTTTCAGGCATTTGACTGCAGCCATGCTGGAGCACCACCTTGAAGAATTTTTAGTCAAATGAATCGACCCCTGTATTTTTTTTTCAGTCTGGTACTTATTCTATCAGGCTTTTTCTTTTTTTTTTTTTGCTGGACTGCTAAGTTACAGGGACATAAACTAACCAACCCCGGTTGTCAAGCAGTGGGATGGGGTGGGGTGGGGTGGGAAGACAAATACAGACACAAACACACACACACATATATACATTTAGTAATAATAACAATAATCCTCGGATGGAATTTATAAACATTTAATGCATTGCTAAGCGCATTTCCACAAATCACATGTCTCTTCAAATCACATGTCTCTTCAAATCACAGTCCATATTCCTGGGAGGATTACAGTGTAGTCTGTAGTATCCATGGGCATTAGGTTGATCACCCGCAAAACACTGGTTCACCAGTCAGCATCATTAGACTATAGCTGACATAATGGAATAGGACCTTTATTTACATGTTCGCTTAGTATTTGGGTTTATTTTCTGATTTGTAGGGTAGGTGCGAGAGATTAGAACTGGCTTGCTCAAACATAAAACAAATAGAATATTTGGGTTGGATATGGCCAGTTTAAATGTTAAAGGCTTAATGACTGTTAATTACTTACTTTGTAACAAATTTCTTCTAGCTTGAACAAAGGCTTTAATATCAGAATCAACTTGTGCGTCTCCAGTCAATGGAATGTTTCCATGTTTTAACCTAGACACAGAAATGAGAAATAAGTAGTCATGAGATTGTTTATTGCAGAGACACAGGGGTCGAAATACCCAGAGGTTCAATTACTTGTATTTAGGGCCAAAATTTGGAAGTGGAAAATAGCCCTGACTTCAAGGTAGACAGCTTTGTCTGTTTGCTTACAATCTACATAGAAAGAAACTAAATCACAATCACAATAAATGCTAGACTAGGTGAAACCAACTTCTTCATTGGGATAAAATTAAATGTTTTTATATCGTTAAAACAATATTCATATTCATTTGTAACACAATAACGTTTTTGCAATTAGCATCATGACAGTTGCTCTTCACCCTTTTAAGGTAGCAAACAACTTTAGAGCATATATATAGTTAGATGTTCCCTCCACTATAAATTCATGGTGTTATGAAACCAGTTAGCTGCAACAGTAGAAGTCGCTGTAGTAGTGATAGAAAAGGCAGAGAGATGAGATTTCATATCTGTGGGCCCCAGTGACTGGATTATGTTGGTAAACAACTTCATGCTAATCAGTTAGGTGACCTTGTGTTTGGATATCATCAACAACATCTGTATTGTAATACTATATTTATTTCTATATGTCTCAGACAACTTTTATGTCTGCAGCTGTTACTTGTGGTAGACATATTCAGTTCAGTAGGAGACTTATCTTTCATCTGCAGGCATCCTCCGTATTATGGAAGCATCACATTCCTGGAATCTTGCCATAACAAGGAACTTCAGAACACAAAACATATTTTCTCCTTGACTTCCATATTCATTGACATGAAATTGTATGGTAAAATAGGTTTCAAGTCATGAAATTTCACATTTTAACATGATTTTTCAGGAAGCAACACTTTTCATAATGAGGGTGAAGCCTGTACTTTATAATATAAAACCCCAAATGAGCCTCTTGGCATAGCTGCAGGTATTTAAATGTCATTTATCTTAAATTTATTGGTATTAGAATTGACAGTTGGAAGTTTTATAAAGATTTGTTATGAAATGAAAATGCAAATTTACAAACAAAAAATGTGTGTAAACTTTAAAGTCAATCAAACCAGGATTATATTAATTTTTTTTTTTTTTTTTTGTTTCTCATTTTTAAAATTGTTCTGGAAAAAAATCTGAACATTAAAATACAGCCATAACGCATCAAAGTTAAGGTTTTTTTTTATCCACAGAAATATTTTTCCAATACCAATGAGTAAAATATAAAGTGGATGTGTTTGATTGTTCAGGCGTAGGCACAGTTGTGTGGGAAGAAGTTTGTTTCTGAGCTATATAGTTCTGGGTTCAGTCCCATTGCTAGGCACCTTGGGCAAGTGTTTTCTACAATAGCCTCAGAACAATCAAAGTCCTGTGAGAGGATTTGGTAGACAGAAACTGAAAGAAGCCTGTCATATTTGTATGTGTGCATGTGTGTTTGTATGTATGTGTGTGTGTGTATATTTTGTCTTTGTCTTTGAGTTTGTCCCCACCCCCACCCCACTTGACAAATGGTGTTGATGTGCTTACATCTCCATAATTTAGCAGTTCAGCAAAAAAATAAGGGATCTTTCTGATTTGGCAGACACCATTTGTTTTCTAACGAAACACTTTCAAACTTGGGACACTGGTAGAATGTGTCATATAAAACATCCTTTACTCTTAGTATTGTTGAGAAAAGTTTATATTTTTAAAGTTATTTCATGTTAAAATTGCCGTATTTCGGTAATTTCAACCAATCACTGACGTCTATTGAGGTGAAAACAATTACTGCTGTGGATTGTCAACAAAACGTTGTGGTGGTGTAATGGGATCTTTTTCCTTGAATAAAATTAATGCCATTGTTTGTCAACAACTATCAGCAGTACTGTTATCTATGACATCGTTCATGCGTTTGTACTGGTTTTAGCTTTAGGGTTTCATAAATAACAGTACCATCGATAGTTGTTGTTGACAAACAACGGCACTAATTTTATTCAAGGGAAAACGTCCCATTACACCGCTAGAACATGTTGTTTACATTCCACAGCAGTAATTGTTTTAACCTTAATAGACGTCAGTGATTGGTTGAAATTACTGAAATACAACTTTTAACATGAAATAAAATGGTGTATTTTACGTGCCACCTGCACAGGAGCCAGTCCAGTGGTACTGGCAACGAACTCGCTCGAATATATATATTTTTTTTAAATAATCAAATATTTGACTTTACCTCTGGTAACTGACAGGAGCAGAACTCATTCTAGCAACGGTAAGAGGTTGTTGTCCAGTAGAATATGGAGCAGAATGTGTGTTCAAGGCAGTGGAACTTAGTCTTCTTGGAAGATCTTTAGTTGGGGGACCATTACTGTTTATGGATTGCATTGATAAAAGTGAAGACGACTGTGACAATTTTGAAGTTGCTTGCCCTGGAGACACCGAGTTGTGATAATACTGAGTCTGTTGCTCTTGCTGTTGTTGTTGTAGTTGTTCTTGTTGCTGCTGCAGTTGCTCTTCCTGCAGCTGTTGGCATGAAACAAAATTAAAATGTAAAATTATAATTGTGTGTGTGTGCATGTGTACTTGCACATGTGTGTGTGTGCAAACATGTACGTGTGTGTGTGTGTGTGTGTGTGTGTGTGTGTGTGTGTGTGTGTGTGTGTGTGCAAAGGCACCTGGCCAAGGGGTTACAGTGTTGGGCTCATGATCCTAAGGTCATTAGGTCAATTCTTGGGCCAAGTGGTGTGTTGTGCCCTCAAGCAAAGCACTTCCTTTCCCACAGCTAAAGTTCACTCAGCTGGAACGCAGACCAATTAAGTAATGGTGTAGCCTTCTCTTTCTCAAGCTGTTACATCCTACATGCTCCACTGGATCACAGGTGAGATAGGCAAAAGGTATCTATTGATAAAATAATTAGGAAAAACATGGTACATGCTATCAATCAGACATCTGGAGATTGAGAATGAGACAAATTCCAGATGGCTTCTAGATGTCAGGCTTCTGTTGATTGACACAAGTCTTGTGGTGTAACTGGTTTGGAACTGACCACAGTTCTTTTGTCTGTCCTTAGCCCATGTGGTTGGACAAGATGTTAGTAGATAGTTGTCATCAGAATGTCTGGAAGCTGCGGTATTTAGCAATGACAGTTCATTGCATTTGTTGCCACACATGGTAGAGCAGGTTGTTATCATGGCTTAGCAGAAAACAAACACTATAGTAGTGATTTATTACTCTAAGTTGCATGTGGCGAAGTAAAACTGTTATTAAATAATACAAGTAGCTCCTATCAAATGAGTTGTTGAATGCCACCTTCTTTTGTTTGTTGTCTCACTAGTGTAAGTATATATATATATATTCTTTTATTCTTTTACATGCTTCAGCTCTATGACTGTGGTCATGCTGGAGCACTACCAGTGACATATATATGTATATCGTCGTCATCATATACATACACATAAGATGATAATTTATTTTCGAATGCAGAGACGCTGTTAGAACAGCAGAATTATTGGGTAAATCACCCGTAAAAGTGGAAAAATTTGTTAGCAAATTTTTCTGCTTTGTAAGGGGGATTTATCCAATATTTATGCTGTTCTAACGGCATCTCTGTGTTCGAAAATAAAATTATTATCTTATTTGTATCTATATACACATTTCAATGCTTATAAAAAATAAATCTTAGTTTGTTTATATTTATGATTATATCATCATCATCATCATCATCATCAACGTCCGCTTTCCATGCTAGCATGGGTTGGATGATTTGACTGAGGACTGGCAAGCCAGCAGGCTGCACCAGGCTCCAATCTGATTTGGCAGAGTTTCTACTGCTGGATGCCCCTTCCTAACGCCAACCACTCCGAGAGTGTAGTGGGTGCTTCTACGTGCCACCGGCACGATGCCCAGTCAGGCGGTACTGGCAATGGCCACACTCAAAATGGTGTTTTTTACATGCCACCCGCACAGGATCCTGCGTGGCAGCTTGGGCAAGTGTCTCTTCTACTATAGCACCGGGCCAATCAAAGTCTCATGAGTGGATTTGGTAGGCAGAAACTGAAAGTACATACATAAGTACACATACAT
>NC_068983.1:21734217-21735375 GCF_001194135.2 Octopus bimaculoides
AATACACACACACACACACATACACTCACACATGCAAGTACACAAACACTTGTCTAAATGGTGTTTCTAAAATCCCCTTTGACACATATAACCAAATAATACTCTAATGTAATTTCAACATGAAATGCAATTAGTGAAACAAGTTCCTATCTGCAAAAGGAAACAGAACTTGTGGAATGGAGGAACAAGAGCTTTGGAATGAGACTGCATTGAAGCATGTGAAGAGAAATGGGGGGGATGGGGGGGGGACCGGTTAAGGTGCAGACAAATTATAGGAACTGGATAAGAGAGAAATCACATGCATAGAATAATGAAACAAGTGTGGTGGATGCTAAAGCGATGGGTTTTATGTCTTGGAAATGTATAATGAAGAGGAATGTTGGTTAGATGGGCAGGAATGTGGGTGAGATAGACTTGTTGGAATTGTAACTGGTGAAATAGTCACATAGGAAGTAGAAACAGAAGCTTTGTCAAAAATTCCTGTTATTTGTGAAGAAGTGGGTTGTGCTACAGGCAAGACTCAAATCAAGGCAAAGATCTGTCGCAACATAAACAGGTGAACAAGGTGTGCTTGTAGTAGGAACAATAAAGAAGTAGTTTACTGTAATGCCAACATATATCATGCATATTGTCACTGCTGCAACAGAGTAGTATGAGATGCTATCTGCAAAAGCAATTCACAATATCAATGCATGTCGTGGATATATAGTAGTAAAATATTGAATCACTGAAGCGAATAAATGCTGTCAAAAGATGTTCATGCTACAGTAGCAAATTAGCAACAGAATCTATAAATAGTAATAATAGGCATTGTTGACATGTATCATCACTACAATAAACAAATAGCAACCTTATTGCAACAGATATTATCTATAATAGCAACAAGAATTACCAACAGAGGTCTTATTCATCATCATCATCGTTTAACGTCCGCTTTCCATGCTAGCATGGGTTGGACGACTTGACTGAGGACTGGTGAAACCGGATGGCAACACCAGGCTCCAATCTAAATTTGGCAGAGTTTCTAGAGCTGGATGCCCTTCCTAACGCCAACCACTCAGAGAGTGTAGTAGGTGCTTTTACGTGTCCCCTGCACGAAGGCCAGTCAGGCGATACTGGCAATGGCCACGCTCGAAATGGTGTCTTTTATGTGCCACC
>NC_068983.1:21735685-21736736 GCF_001194135.2 Octopus bimaculoides
CTTGGTCAGTAGTCATCGCCTCGGTGAGGCCCAATGTACGAAGGTCTTGCCTCACCACCTCAGCCCAGGTCTTCCTGGGCCTACCTCTTCCACGGGTTCCCTCAACTGTTAGGGTGTGGCACTTTTTCATGCAGCTATCCTCATCCATTCTCACCACATGTCCATACCAGCGCAATCGTCTCTCTTGCACACCACAACTGATGCTTCTAATGTTCAGCTTTTCTCTCAAGATACTTACACTCTGACGGGTATTCACATTGACATTACACATCCAACGGAGCATACTGGCTTCATTCCTTGCGAGCTTACGTGTAGTAACAAAAATAGTTATAGATATTATAGACAGCGGTAACAGAGACAGTTTCACATATATCATTATGAATGCAACAGAAAAGCAAATCAACAGATGCTATCTATAATAGCAACAGGAATTACCAGTAAATGTCTTATTACAATAATAAAATCGCAACAGATGTTATAGACAATAGTAACAGACAGTATTACACATATTATTATTATGACAGTAACAGAATAACAAATCATTGTAGCAAACAGATGTTATCTATAATAGTAATAAATATTATCAACAGATGTGATACTATATGCAGTGAATGGTAACAGATGAAATCTACAATAGCAAGTGGAAATATCAACACATATCATCCATAATGAAACAGAACATCAAATACAATCCACAATAAGCAACAGGCCTTATCAACAGATGCAATACATCAGTAATAAAATAGCGACATGTAATTGCCAACAGTAACAAACAAAATCAACAGATGTGATTACGATAGTAACACAACAGCAAATAATTATAGTAATTGATGCTACCCACAGTAGCAATTGACAATTCCAACAGATGCCGTCAATGCATTGGCATAGTGGCACATAAAAAGCACCAACCGATTGTCGCCGTTGCCAGCCTCCTCTGGCCCCTGTGCCAGTGGCACATAAAAGCACCCACTACACTCTATGAGTGGTTGGCATTAGGAAGGGCATCCAGCTGTAGAAACTCTGCCAGATCAGACTGGAGCCTGGTGTGGCC
>NC_068983.1:21736867-21738230 GCF_001194135.2 Octopus bimaculoides
CGCCGTTGCCAGCCTCCTCTGGCCCCTGTGCCAGTGGCACATAAAAGCACCCACTACACTCTATGAGTGGTTGGCATTAGGAAGGGCATCCAGCTGTAGAAACTCTGCCAGATCAGACTGGAGCCTGGTGTGGCCTCCTGGCTTCTCAGACCCTGGTCGAACCGTTCAACCCATGCTAGCATGGAAAACAGATATTAAACAATGATGAAGATGATGATGATGACTGATGAATCAGAGCTGACCTGGATCTAAACACCAGCATCAAAATATATTGTTAATTAATTACAAATAAATTTTCACATTCTTGTCATGCAGTATTACTCATATTGTGATAAAACTGCCACACTCAATCTTTCTCCAATCACAACCACCCAATGTCATACTCACCATGACCAGATTTACTTGCTCAGCCCACCATTCTTCAAAGGCTTTCATTAGTTGAACCTTTTCTTTCTCTAGCAGATGCTGACAATGTTCTATTTCAGTCTTCAAATTCCGGAGGGAGTTGAAATTATCTTTGTACCTGTAACAGAATATATATATATGTATATATATGATATATCATATTCTTTTATAGTTTTACTTGTTTCAGTCATTTGAATGCAGCCATACTGGACCACTGCTTTTAGCCGAACAAATCAACCCCAGGACTTATTCTTTGTAAGCTTAGTACTTATTCTATCAGTCTATTTTACCAAACCGCTTAGTAACCGGGATGTAAACACACCAACATCGGTTGTCAAGAGATGGTGGGGGACAAGGATACAAACACACACACACACACATATATATATACGACAGGCTTCTTTCAGTCTGCATCTATCAAATCCACTCACAAGGCTTTGGGTGGCCCGAAGCTATAGTAGAAGACACCAGCTCAAGGTGCCATGCAGTGGAACTGAACCCAGAACTATGTGGTCAGGAAGCAAGCTTCTTGCCACACAACCACACTGCACCTATAATATATAATGTAATATAATGTAATATAATATAATATAATATATAATATAATATAATATGATATAATATAATATAATCTAGTATAATATAATACATATATAATGTAATATATATATATATATATATATATATATATAGCAATGAGAGAATGGAAGAGAATATGCAGTATCCATCAACTTGCAGACAGTGTATTCCGTTGATTAATCTGTTTATTTTATAACTAAATTGACAAAAAACACAATATACAGACACTTATGACAAACCATGTCATATTAACAATTAAGATTTCAAATATAAAGGACATTTAGCAATTGGAGAAGGGACAGAAACTTACAGCTGTTTCGGCCTAGCATTGGCATGCCCCATTCCATCTCTATAGCTCCTGTACGCCGGAGTAATTAGT
>NC_068983.1:21738847-21740909 GCF_001194135.2 Octopus bimaculoides
TATATATATATATATGTATGTGTGTGTTTGTGTGTCTGTGTTTGTCTCCCCCCCCCCAACATCGCTTGGAAACCGATGCTGGTTTGTTTACATCCCTGTAGCTTAGTGGTTTGTTGAAAGAGACCGATTGAATAAGTTCTAGGCTTACAAAGAATAAATCCTGGTGTCGATTTGTTCGACTAAAGGTGGTGCCCCAGCATGGCCACAGTCGAATGACTGAAACAAGTAAAAGAAATAAATGAAATAAAAGAAATATGTTTGCTATTTGTCCTGGATCAATCCTAATCAACAGGACATATGCTCAAAAATATTCCATTCATGACCATCAAGTCTGACTCTTTTTCGCATTCTTTCTATTTTGATACTTCACACTACGGTAGTGGGGTTTCTTTTTTAAGATGCTTGAGAGAGAGTGAGAGAGAGAGAGAGAGAGAGAGATTTAGTTGTTATTTCTTACACATTGATCTACCATATGACAGTTTCCTTTTGTATGTAAAGTATTCTAAATGTCTTCAGCATTCAAAAGTTAGAGGGGTTTTTTTCTTGAATCTTTTTTTCTTTTTCCTTTTTGCTTGATTTAAATTCTTCAATCATTTTCAAATCTTAGACACTTTATTCAAAAGACAGAGTATTTCGTGTGCATGAGAGACAGAGAGAGGGAGAGATTTACTTTTAACTTTCTTCTTATTTCTTATTCTACTGAGGAGAGTGTTGTGCCCCATAGCTACAAAATAAAAGTTTCAATTTGATTATAATTTTTTTTCTTCATTACCAGACACAGATATCGTATGTTTACATATATTTCACACAAGCATACACTATGCATACATATCATCATCATCATCATCATCGTTTAATGTCCGCTTTCCATGCTAGCATGGGTTGGACGATTTGACTGAAGACTGGTGAAACCGGATGGCAACACCAGGCTCCAATCTAATTTGGCAGAGTTTCTACAGCTGGATGCCCTTCCTAACGCCAACCACTCCGAGAGTGTAGTGGGTGCTTTTACGTGCCACCGGCACGAGGGCCAGTCACGCGGTACTGGCAATGGCCACGCTCAAAATGGTGTTTTTTACGTGCCACCTGCACGAGAGCCAGTCCAGCAGCACTGGCAACAACCTTGCTCGAATGATTTTCTAATGTACCACAAGCACAAGTGCTAGAAGGCGACGCTGGTAACAATTACGCTCAAATGGTGCTATTTACAGTCCACTAGCACGAAAGTCAGATACCTGCTCTAGCAATGAAGATGCTCGGACAGTGCTGTTAGTGCTCCACTGGTGCAGGTGCCAGTCATCAAATATGGTTCAATTACGATTTCGATTTCACTTGTCCCAACAGGTCTTCACAAGTAGAATTTAGTGTCCAATGAAGGAGAGGTTGACATGGGTGCCAGTCGTTGGATTCGGTTCAATTTCAATTTCAGATTTCAGATTTACTTGCCTCAACAGGTCTTCGCAAGCAGAGTTTTTAGTGTCCAATGAAGTAAAGATACGTATAAGTGAGCTGGCTACACTTCTGGCAAATATTTTAAAATCAACCTCATTGTCATTTTAACGTCCACTTTTCTGTGCTAGCTTGGGTCAGACAGAGTTTAAAGTGGTACAGATTTTCTATGGTTGGATGTCTATCCTGCTGCCAAACCTCACCTGTTTCCATGCAGCGTAATATCTCCCATGATCAGACAGACATGCTTCCATGAAAGATTGGAAATAAATGACACCACTTGTATAACAATGGCGCTTGTTTACAGCTATCATGTTATGTCAAGATAAGCAAACATCAACACACATGCATACATGCAACCATGTATACAGACATACATACATGTATAAATATATACATACTGTGACTGCTGAGGACATGCGTAAGCTCGCAAGGAATGAAGCCAGTATGCTCCGCTGGATGTGTAATGTCAGTGTGCATACCCATCAGAGTGTAAGTATCTTGAGAGAAAAGCTGAACATTAGAAGCATCAGTTGTGGTGTGCAAGAGAGACGATTGCGCTGGTATGGACATGTGGTGAGAATGGATGAGGATAGCTGCATGAAAAAGTGCC
>NC_068983.1:21741311-21748564 GCF_001194135.2 Octopus bimaculoides
TGACTGGCCTTCATAGGATTTTTCGAGCGAGATCGCTGCAAGTGCTGCTGGACTGGCTCTTGTGCAGGTGGCACATAAAAGACACCATTTTGAGCGTGGCCGTTGCCAGTACCGCCTGACTGGCCCTCGTGCAGGTGACACATAAAAGTACCCACTACACTCTCGGAGTGGTTGGCGTTAGGAAGGGCATCCAGCTGTAGAAACTCTGCCAAATTAGATTGGAGCCTGGTGTTGCCATCCGGTTTCACCAGTCTTCAGTCAAATCGTCCAACCCATGGAAAGCAGACGTTAAACGATGATGATGATGATACATACACACATGCAACCATGTATACAGACATACATACATGTATAAATACCTACATACATACAACATACATACATATATCATCATCATCATCATCATCATTGAATGTCTGCTTTCCATGCTAGCATGGGTTACACAGCTTAACTGGAACTGGTAAGCCAGAGAGCTGCACCAGGTTCCAGTCTAATTTTGCATGGTTTCTACATCTGCATGCTCTTCCTAACATTAACCACTCCAAGAGTGTAATAATGGGTGTTTTTTACAAGCCACCAGCACGGGTTCTTTTATGTGCCACCAGAACCAGTGCCAGTTATGTGACACCGGCATCAGCCATGATTCAATTTCACTCAGCTCGGTCACTAGTCATCACCTTTGTGAGAACCAACATTCAAAGATCAAGCTTCACCACTTTATCAAATGTATTCTTGAGTCTACCTCTTCCACAGGTTCCCTCCACAGTTAGAGATCAGCACATCTTTACACAGTTGTCCTTGTCCATACACATCACATGACCATACCAGCATATATATATATAGCAACACATTAGTTTCTGTCCTCTTTCTTGCTAACTCTCTCTCTCTCTCTCTGGCTTGGTAACTATGTACACTCCCTTTCCTCTCAAAGATTCCTTGTCTTGCACAACATTCAGTCCACACTGTAAGGTGGTTGGTGTTTGGAAGAGCATCCAGTTGTAAAATCATATCAAAACTGACCTCACCTGTGCTGGTGCCACATAAAAAGCACTCAGTCTCCTCTGTGAGATGGTTGGTGCTAGGAAGGGCATCCAGCTGTAAAAACCATGACAAATCAGACACAGAAATCTGGTGCAGTTTCTGCCTGGCCAGTTCCTGTCAAACCGTCCACCCATTCCAGCATGGAAGGTGGATGTTATCTGTAAATAATATGTGACAATTATTCGGTAGCCATGATAAAACTCTGAGTTTCGGACGTCGGGGTGGAAACCCATGCCACCATCTCTTCAGTTATCTGAGCATTTTTGCGATGGCCAGATAACTGAAGAGATGGCGGCATGGGTTTCGACCCCGACATCTGAAACTCGGAGTTTTATCATGGCTACCGAATAATTGTCACATATTATTTACAGATATATATATATATTGCATATACGTATGTGTATATATATATATATATATATATATATATATATATATATATATATATATACATATATACATATATACACACATACACATACATGCATGCACGCACACGCACACACACACACACACACACATACATATATATTGAGATGGATTGAATGCAATAAAGATTTTTTTCCCCTCTGTGTTTTTTCTGATGTAGCTGACTTCAAAATATTTAGCATAACAACCACTCCTCTTTTAGGCACCAAATATTCTTTTTTGTTCTGGTTTAAATTGATGTTGTTTAAGTTCCATATAATTGTTTAGTTCTTCTTTTCTATTTTATTTTGCTGTTTTGTTTTACTTTTTTTTTAACTTTATTTCGCTTCCATTTTACATATTTATTCCTAGAGAGCTTCTTGTTTTTGCTCTCTCTCTCTCTGTCTCTCTCTCTCTCTCTCTCTCTCTCTCTCTGATTCTTTGATAGCAGAAAATTTAAAAGTTGTAAAATTTTTTTCAAAATGATAATAAAAGTTAATGTACCATGTTGATGAAAAAAAAAAAAAAAATAAAGAGGAGATATTTTGCAGTTGATGTTATTTTATTGCTATTATTTACCAATTTAATGTCTTTTCTATTCATATTGATGCTGTTGTTCTTCTTCTTCTTTCCCCAGTTTAATATCCTTTTAACTGTCGTTATTCTGGTTGTTCTTGCTGTTGTCATTGGTATCCGTGAGATTTTTCTTTTCCTTTTTCTTTTTTTTTTCTTTTTTTTTTTTCCATTTCTTTTTTTTTTTTTAACAACATCCTTCCTAAAGCTTTCATCCAGACATGCCAGAAGGCAGCTTACAGATAATTTAAAATTCAAAGATTAAAATTTAACAGCTGCATCGGCAGGGGAATATAAGTAGAGTTAAATGGACAAATAAAATGGCTGCAGTCTTCGAGAGGCTGACATAATCGACAGTACTAAATCGATGGCTTCTTAGTTGATAAAATATTTACAACCAGCTAATTCCCTTGGCAAAGCAACAAAGATGAATCTACAAAGTTAATGGCACTAAGACAAACTATACTACAGAATTCTCCTTGAAACAATAGTGGAAGAGATTTCCAAAGTAGTCAGCAGTCTGAAAACTAAGCAGCCAAAAGAATGAACAAATGTCTTTAGTTCACAAAAAAAAAACGAAAAAAAAAATCGATAAATAAATGAATAAATAATAAATAAATATAAAAACTACAAACAAACAGATAATAACCATAAAAATTTGTTTCTAACACAGGCACAAGGCCAGAAATTTGAAATACAAGGTTAGTTGATTGTTGCATTTTCTGGCATAGAAATTGATGTAGTTTATAGGAGAATATTTAGGGTAAGCTTTCAAACATTACCACTATCTTCCTAAATCCTGTTGCATTTCTTCTGGAATTTTCCATTGTCTAAAGATGTCTGGGTGGGTGCATATATAGTTCTTTTATTCTTTTACTTGTTTCAGTCATGTGACTGCGGCCACGCTGTAGCACTGCCTTAAAGTGTTTTTTAGTCGACGAAATTGACTCCAGGACTTATTCTTCATAAGCCTAGTACTTATTCTATCAGTCTCTTTTGCCGAACTACTGATTTATGAGGACATAAACACCAAAATCTGTGAGAGGGGGGACAAACATGGACATATAGACACACACACAAACATATACAAATAAATATATAGGGCAGCCTTCTTTCAGTTTCTATCTATCATATCTACTCACAAAGCTTTGATTGGCCTGAGGCTATAGAAGATACTTTCTGAAGGTGCCATGCAGTGGGACTGAACCCAGAACCATGTGGTTGGGAAGCAAGCTTCTTATTATACAGCCACACCAGCATCTGTATGTCTGTGTTTTTTGGTTGTAAATTTTGGTCTGAAAAATTCAATTCGTATGCAGGAAAAAAAATATGCTATCTTTAATGTCTATTGTTTACTTGTTTCAATCATTAGATCATGGCCATGCTGGGGCACTGCCTTCAATAATCTTTAGTTGAGTAAATCAACCACAGTACTTATTCCTTTGTTAAGGCTGGTGCTTATTTGTTTGGTCTCTTTTGCAGAACCGCTAAGTTATGGGGATGTAAACACACCGACACCGGTTGTCAAGCAGTGGTGGGGGGGGACAAACAAAGACACACCTCATAGATATATACAACAGGCTTCTTTCAGTTTCCATCAATCAAATTCACTTACAAGGCTTTGGTCAGTCCAAGGCCATAATAGAAGGCACTTGCTTATAGAGCCACGGAGTGGGACTGAACCGGGAATCATGTGATTGGGAAGCACTCCATGCATAAACTGCAGGAGAAACTCAGAGGCATAGAAAGCTCTTCTTCTGAATCCATCACAATGCTAGGAACCCTTCCATACCATCAGCAGGTATCTCAGAGTCACAAGAGTCACATACATTTCACCAATTAATTGTACACTTTGCTTGAGTGGGTTAGTAAGGACTGAATAAGCCTTTGCTTGTGGAAGGGTTCCAACTGCTATCTCTTGCACATCACAGCCACCTTGAGCTGGTTTCTACTGTCATGCCTATCACCTTATCTTTTTTTCTTTTTTTTCTTTTTACTTGTTTCAGCCACTTGACTGCGGCCATGCTGGAGCACCGCCTTTAGTCGAGCAAATCGACCCCAGGACTTATTCCTTGTAAGCCTAGCACTTATTCTATCGGTTTCTTTCGCCAAACCGCTAAGTTACGGGGACGTAAACACAACACCAGCATTGGTTGTCAAGCGATGTTGGCTGGGGGGGGGGGCAAACACGGACACATACACACACACACGCACACACACACACACACACACACACACACTCACATATATATATACATATACGACGGGCTTCTTCCAGTTTCTGACTACCAAATCCCCTCACAAGGCTTTGGTTGGCCCGACGCTAGAGTAGAAGACACTTGCCCAAGGTGCCATGCAGTGGGACAGAACCCATGGCCATGTGGTTGGTAAGCAAGCTACTTACCACACAACCACTCTTGGTGACTTTCTTCACTTGTTTGAATCCCATATCACGTTTCTTATTTCTTTATTGCCCACAAGGGGCTACACACAGAGGGGACAAACAAGGACAGACACAGATTAAGTCGATTATATCAACCCCAGTGCATAACTGGTACTTATCTAATCGACCCCCAAAAGGATGAAAGGCAAAGTTGACCTCAGCAGAATTTGAACTCAGAACATGGCGGCAGATGAAATGTTTATCGTGATATGAGATTAGCATGTCACACATGTATTGTTGTGATGCATGTGCCTGGTGTACCCTTATCAGACAGGTAGTTATGATGGGTATACTGAGCTTCATATATTTTACCCCAGTGCCACTCTGATAGCATACACTGCTCTGTCATTCAATAATAATAATAATAATGATAATAATAACGTGGCTCTCATAGCTTCTGATCTCAACTGACTGGAAGTGTTATCACGTACATTTTGTCTAAGTGATTGACCCCAGTATGCAACTGGTACTTAATTTATCAACTCCGAAAAGATGAAAGGCAAAGTCGACCTCGGCAAAATTTGAACTCAGAATGTAATAATAATAATAATGATAATAATAATGATAATGGTTTCACATTTTGGCAAAAAGGCAAACTCTCAGTGAGATTTCAATGCCATACATAAAGAGCCATGATTAAATAACACAAGGCATTTTGTCCAACACTGAAGTAGCTCAGTCAAAGAAGTGGTGGTGATGGTGATGGTGGTAGTGGTGGTAGTGGTGATAGTGGTGGTGGTGTTGGTGGTGGTTTTGGTAGTGATGACAAGAACTAAAGTTCAGATGGTTGAATCAATATAAAATATCAGAGAGCCAGCTGAGAATCTGGAAGCGCCTTACATCACCTGCTGACAGGATATGACATCAATGCACCAATAGTGATTGCACTTAGCTCAGCATATCAAAGTTCCTTTAGGCCTACAGGGATACAATCTTAAGCCATTACTGTACAAAGAAAGAAAAAAAAAATTATCATGGCTGTATGGTAAGAAGCTTGCTTTCCAAACTTCATGGTTCAGGGTTCAGTTCCACTGTGTGACACCTTGGGCAAGTGTCTCCTACTATAGCCCCAGACCAGCCAAAATCTCATGAGTGGATTTGGTAGATAGAAACTAAAAGAACCCAGTGTATGTGTATGTGTGTGTGTGTGTGTGTGTGCATGTGTGTATATATGTGTGTGTGTCTGTATAGGTGTGTGTGTGTTTGTGTTTGCCTCCCACCACCACTTTGCAACTGATGTTGCTCTGTATAAGTCTCTATTACTTAGCGGTTCAGCAAAAGAAACTAACAGAACAAGTACTAGACTTCAAAACAAAAAAATAAATAAATGGTGTGGCTGTGTGATAAGAAGCTTGTTTCCCAACTACATGGTCCCAGGTTCAGTCCCACTGCATGGCAACTTGGGCAAATGTCTTCTACTATATGTCCTTGTTTGTCTCCCCTATGTTTAGTCCCTTGTGGCCAATAAAAAAATAAGAAACATACACATGCACACACATACACATACACATACACACACACATACACACTCACTCACCCACTCACACACTCACACACACATGACTGAAGCCTTACAAATGAATTCGTAAGGCTTTCCTTGATTTGGGTTTATGAGAGAAATCACTTGCCCAAGGTGTTGCATAGTTAGACTGAATGTGAAGCCACAAGGCTGTGAAGTGAACTACTTAAACCACCAAGCCATGTCTGCAAATATGCAAAGAAAAAGACTACAAAAAAATCATAAGAGGAACTGCAGAGGAAAAAAGAAGATAAAACTAGGGATATAAAAGGAATATGGTCAAAGATTCAGCCATGCTAACAAAGCTTTGCTATCAGCATTTCTTGAATGAAGGCATAAACCACAGCTTGCAACATAGACATTGCCATAGCAGAATACTGGAGAATAAAAGTGTATGGTATATAAGAATGCTAGAAGGAAATTTCAATGATAGGAGAAAAGAAAAGATATTGTACCCTTTGGACTAAACATTAATAATGAAAGAAGAAAATGGAAAGGACAAAGAAAATAAGAAAAGAGAGAGAAGGATTGCTTAAAAGATATTAATGCTCGAAGAAATACATGAAAATAACCAGGCAGTTCCTTGAAAGTATCACAGCCAAGATCTTTCTTATGAGCAATATTTCAGCCTCCTTTCTAATATCTCAAAGAATGAAGCAAGGATGTATACTAGCTTCAATTTTGTTTGCAATATTTCTGGGTTCCACTAGCATACCAGGTAGAATGCTTAATGGCATTTTGTCTGTTTTTTTACATTCTGAGTTCAAATTCTGCTGAGGTCAACTTTGCCTTTCATCTTTTTAAGGTCAATAAAATAAATAGCAGTTGAGCACTGAGGTTGATGTAAATGACTCATTCCTCCTGAAACTTGCTGGCCTTGTGCCAAAATTTGAAATCAATATTTCTAGATTCCATGCATGGAAGCATGATAAGTGGAGTATAAACTTGCACGAGGCTGTTGAACCTATCTAGAATTAACCCTTTAGCATTCAGATTACTCTGTCAAATGTAATGCTTATTTATTCACACTGTTTTCAATTAATCATGCATCTTCTTGCAGCCTTGAGATTTCTAGAATAACAATGTAGAGTAGATGTGAGGGGTCAGAACTGGCTGGTCTGAACATAAAACAGGTAGGATATTTGGGCTAGATATGGCTGGTTTAAATGCCAAAGATTAACATCTGCTAGGAAATGTCATAATATGGATATTTCTTGTTTCTTTATTGCCCACAAGGGGCTAAACATAGAGGGGACAAACAAGGACAGA
>NC_068983.1:21748574-21750782 GCF_001194135.2 Octopus bimaculoides
AAGTCGATTACATCGACCCCAGTGCGTAACTAGTACTTAATTTATCGACCCCGAAAAGATGAAAAGGCAAAGTCGACCTCGGCAAAATTTGAACTCGGAACGTAACAGCAGATGAAATACCTATTTCGTTATTGCCCACAAGGGGCTAAACATAGAGGGGACAAACAAGGACAGACAAAGGGATTAAGTCGATTACATCGACCCCAGTGCGCAACTGGTACTTAATTTATCGACCCCGAAAGGATGAAAGGCAAAGTCGACCTCGGCGGAATTTGAACTCAGAACGTCACAGCAGATGAAATACCGCTAAGCATTTCGCCTGGCGTGCTAATGTTTCTGCAAGCTCACCTAACATGGATATTTCTGCTGACATCTCATTGCTGATAACTCAACACTGATGATCAATTTCTGCGAAGATACTCAGAAAATTATGCATCATTTTAAATGTGTGTCAACAGCCATCAGCCTATGGATTAGCAGAGTAAAGACTGAAGGCAAGTAACAATTTAAACCTGTGGGACTGAAACATGAAATGCCAATCATCCTGATTCGATAATTAGTTTATCCTTTTAACATTCAGACTACCCAGTCAAATGTAATGCTTGCTTATTCGTATTGTTTTGAATTATGCATTATCTGGTAGCTTTGACATTTCAACGATGTGATTGTTCCTCCTTAGAATGATACTCTAGAAAAGGTGTGAGAGGCTGGATCTGGTCAGTTTTACCATACAAGTGGTACAATTCTTGGATCTGATATGAATTATTTGAATGCAAAAGAATTAATTAATCTTTGGGCAACACAATCACTGGTGACAACAGCCTAGATGTAGAGATGGCTTGCTACACCTTTTTTGTTCTGGTTGCATTAGAAAACCTCAAATGATCAAATGGGGAAAATACAAGGCATAAAACTGAGAACAAAATGCAGAGTTTACCAAGAAGTAGAGCAATCTTGTTTTTTCTTGTTCCCCGCTGAAACCTACACACCATATCACTGACATGTCAATAGGCTGAAGAACTACTAGTTATGTCATTTATGAAATATATTGTAAATTTATTATCAACAGCACATCTCCAGCCAGGGGGTCCTGCAATGCACAAACAGGCCTAGTGTTAAGTCTATTCAGCTGAATTTGTAGCTCTAGTGTTAAGTCTATTCAGCTGAAATTATAGCTTTGCTGAGGTATGTGATTCGTATAAAGACACTAGGGTAATGGTTGGCAGCAAACTGAAGAGTTGTAGATTATGATGAGAGTAACCGAGATAGGGATGTGATCAAGCAGTTTCTTGATGTGATGGATGAACTGATTGTGACTGCATGGGAGAAAACAGAAACAGCCCACTGATGGTGGTGCTGAGCTATAATAAGAAATTGCATAAAAGTTAAAAAGTAGAATAGAACAAAGCAAAAGAGGGAGAGGAAAAGGCACAGCAAGATCCATTACACTGGTTCTTATTTCTTTATTGCCCACAAGGGGCTAAACATAGAGGGGACAAACAAAGACAGACAAAGGGATTAAGTCGATTATATCGACCCCAGTGCGTAGCTGGTACTTAATTTATCGACCCTGAAAGGATGAAAGGCAAAGTCGACCTCGGCAGAATTTGAACTCCGAACGTAACGGCAGACGAAGTACCGCTAAGCATTTCGCTGGGCGTGCTAACGTTTCTACCAGCTCTCCGCCTTAAGATCCATTACACTGGTTCTGCAAAGAAAAGTCTATGAGATTTTGCAGACATGGATGTAGGATGTCTCTGCGTCTTTGATCTACCGTCTAATGACAGAATGAAATATAAACGATGGGGTTTACTTCAAGAGCCACAGAGTGAAAGATAGAGACAGAGAGAAACAGAGGAGAAAGTGAGGGAAGAAGAGAGAAAAAAAGAGTTAGGGAGGGAGAGTGAGAGATGGGGAGAACTACCCAGTATATCTGGCAGAATAATTATCTCTAGTTTGTTTGGAGTTCATTTGGGCATTTATCGAACTTAATTCTTTTAGATTTCCATAGTTTTTCTCTTAATTCTTTCCATGTTTATATATGTTTATATCAAATATCCTTGATTCTCATGTACATTTGTATTACAAACAAATCATCACCTTACATTTTTCTTATTCTATTGTCTGGCAACTCCAGGCTAAAATGGAAAAAAAACTCACACACACACACACACACACACACACACACACACACACACACACACACAC
>NC_068983.1:21756473-21764794 GCF_001194135.2 Octopus bimaculoides
CCAGCTCGCCACCTAAAACAAACACAATATCGGAAACCTCATTAAGTGCTGTGGTTTATTTAAAGTTCAGTTTACTACAACTTGATGCAGTGTCTATTCAGAAATTCCTCCATGGTCTTCGTCTCATTCACATAGTCTTGAGGCGGGTTTTTGTACTAGGGAGCTTTTTTCTGGACCTTCAAGAGTAACAGATGGTTGTAGATGGGGATAGGGGTGAACGTAGTCAGTGATCAACAAGAACAGATGTGTGTTTGATGGAAAATACCCGTAGGCACTGCATTATTTAACATGCAAAAATCTGCAGAAACTCATTGGACCATACTGGTTCCTGCACAATGGTCCCAAATTAGCAAACTGCTTTGGTGCCTTTAGTAATGCCTTGTCTTTTGCAAGTATTAAAATCAGCCCTCTAAAGAACTAAATACTTCCATATGCAGCTTCCTACGCTCAAAACACATCAGTCATGGTTTCTTTCACTTTTCACTGCCACCACACCAATCCCAGTGGAAGGAGGAAATGGAACAGTCATGACCATTCCATTTCCTCCTTCCACTTAGCTATAAAAAAACAACCAATTCTTGCTTTTTATTTGCCTTTTCCATTTGCCTTTCTATTTGATTTTAAATTCCATGACTGACACTTTCATGTCCATATTTCTTATTTCTTTATTGCCCACAAGGGGCTAAACATAGAGGGGACAAACAAGGACAGACAAAGGGATTAAGTCGATTACATCGACCCCCAGTGTGTAACTGGTACTTATTTAATCGACCCCAAAAGGATGAAAGGCAAAGTCGACCTCGGCAGAATTTGAATGCAGAATGTAATGGCAGACAAAATACTACTAAGCATTTCGCCCGGTGGGGTAACGTTTCTGCCAGCTCGCCGCCTTATCCATATTTCTAATAACTGCCCTGCCAATGTGTTCCAATATGAAGCAGATTTTGAAAAAGGTTTAGTAAAAGATCTGTAACTTTATATATTAGTATATATTATAGTTGGTGCTAACCAAATATAACTTCATGTTATATTCAGGTTTTGGGATTTTAACTGGAATGTAAAATGTAAATCTGAATACTTTTAGCACAGGTGGTCTCAGGTAGGTTGGTATTAAAATTATTGTTATTTTATGTCCTCGTTGGCTGTATTCTATAAAAGCCTATTCAATGTGGTAGAATGCAGGGTCAAAGGATGAATGGAATATGAGTAGTAGCAGGGTTAAATATGCTTTGAAATATTAAGTTACATCCCTGAAATTCAAACAAGCAGGCGTCACTGTGCCTCATATCCCTCAAAAGGTTGATAATGTTTTAAACACAAGTAATGTTATAAGAAGGGATTCTTACCCTTTTCCCTGCAATTCTGTAGCCTTGGCCTAATGTAAGAAATTATTATTTAAAAATGACCGAAATGGGAAAATGGAACGTATCTTACTTGTTTTTTTCTTTCTCTATCTCATTCTTCAAACTTTGTTCTGCTTCATCGGGGTTATCAGGATCAAGCTTTCCTGAAAAAGGTTTAAAAAAAACAAAAACAAGCATTACCATCATCACCTTCATCAAATCATAACAACAGCAACATCATGATGATGATAATGGTGGTGGTGGTGAGGATGATATCTAAATCAAATATTAAAAGATTTATATGAGGACATTAACAAAATAACAATAAATACAATAACAATGGAAGATACACTGGTATTGACAGAAATTCAAGTATATCTGAGAGAACACAAAGCAAAAGCCTTGAATGCAATAAAGCAAAAAAAAAAAAAAAGAAAAAAAAACTCAATGGATCTGAATGGACAAAAAATAAACATTAAAAATCACACTATCATCACAAATATGACTCACCACATTTAGCACAAAACCCACTGAACTGCAAATTACTGGAATGGTTAATCCCCTGGGTTTGTTAAGGTCTTCAATTTCAAGATGAAGCATCTGACCAGCATTCATGGCAGTGTTGCTGAACAAGCTCTTATGGACCTGAATCTAGCTCTTTTTTTTGTTTAATGTAATCAACTCAAGTTTTTTGTATTTTGCACTGAGTTCCTCCCTCAGATCTAATTTTAATAATTACGCTCTACCACTTGAAACCGGTGTGGGTTTATTTACATCCCCAAGACTTAGTAGTCTATCAAAAGAGAATAAACAGAATAATAAGTACCTAGGAGGTAATATACCAAGACATATTACCTCCTAGACTCAATGTACAAACAGAGGAGAGGTATAAGCATACATCAAGTACAATATATGAAAATGAACTGATTAAATTTGTTAATTAAATTGATTATTAACTGCAAAGGGATAAGAAGTGTAGCTAACTCTTGTGGAATTTGATCTCTGAATCTAAAAATCACATGATTACATTACCGACCAGACAATCAGATGTTGTTACACATTGCTGGTCACAGTGCACTTTGCATCATTTTAGCCATCAAATGGTTAGGTGAGTAGACCAGCATTCCCCCTTGATCAAAAGGGGACTGGAGCAATGTGAAATGAAGTGTTTTGCTCAAGAACACAATGAACCACCCAGTTTGGGAATCAAACCCATGATCTAAGAACCAGGAGTGCAACAGCCTAACCATTAGACCACGTGCCTTCACAAATCTAAAAATGGAGTATTTAAATATACCAAAGTTACGTGTAGTTTGTACTCTGTTCCTGTTAATCTAATAATTTAGAATTATTACTCTACTCTTTTTACTCTTTTACTTGTTTCAGTCATTTGACTGCAGCCATGCTGGAGCACCGCCTTTAGTCGAACAAATCAACCCCAGGACTTATTCTTTGTAAGCCTAGTACTTATTCTATCGGTCTCTTTTGCCGAACCACTAAGTTACGGGGACGTAAACACACCAGCATCGGTTGTCAAGCGATGTTGGGGGGACAAACACAGACACACAAAGACACACACACATATATATATATACATATATATATATATATATATATATATGTATATATATATATATATATATATATATACAACGGGCTTCTTTAAGTTTCTGTCTACCAAATCCACTCACAAGGCTTTGGTCGGCCCGAAGCTATAGTAGAAGACACTTGCCCAAGGTGCCACGCAGTGGGATTGAACCTAGAACCATGTGGTTTGTAAGCAAGCCACTTACCACACACCCACTCCTGCGCCTAGAGAATTATTTTTTAATTATTAGAGAATTATTAGAATTTTAGAATTATTACAAAGCTGTGCAGTTTTAGATGAGATGTATCTTCAATTGAGCTGATCCCTCACCAAATCCTTGATACTTATTGTATTGACACCAGATCAATCAGAATATGAAATTATCTGCAGAAAGATTTGAACTCAGATTAAAAGAAAGGAGATATCAAGTATGTGGATATGTAGATATAAGTTGGTTGGTTGGTTGGTTGGTTGGCACTCTGTCGATTACAATGACGAGGGTTCCAATTGATCCGATCAACAGAACAGCCTGCTCATGAAATTAACGTGCAAGTGGCTGAGCACTCCACAGACACGTGTACCCTTAACGTAGTTCTCGGGGATATTCAGCGTGACACAGTGTGGCAAGGCTGACCATTTGAATTACAGGCACAACAGAAACAAGAAGAAAGAGTGAGAGAAAGTTGTGGTGGAAGAGTACAGCAGGGTTCACCACCACCCTCTGCCGGAGCCTCGTGGAGCTTTAGGTGTTTTCGCTCAATAAACACTCACAAAGCCCGGTCTGGGAATCGAAACCGTGATCCTACGACTGCGAGTCCGCTGCTCTAACCACTGGGCCATTGCGCCTCCACAGATATAGGTTATGCAGAGGAGATATCAGAAATGTGGAGGAGATAAAAGACATGCAGAGGAGATATAGGAGATGAGACAAAATATTGTAAACTATTTAGTCTTCTCTTTTAATATTAGCAGCAATCATCAGAAGAATTATGCTGATGGTTTCTTTTGACAGAATGATAAAAGCCAACATTGTATGATGCCAAGAACATTCAGACTATTCTTTATGTCACAAATGTCAAGAAATGTCATCAAAAATGTCAGCAAAAGAAAGATATCTTTGCTGCTAAGAATAAACATCTCAACAAAAGTTTTCAAAGCTGTGTAGTGTATTTGACCAAAATAACTATGTAACTACACAACTGATGAAGTATTTTCACATACATTTGCATCTCTTTGTTTCTTTGTCACTGCTATTGTTAATAAGATAAACAGGGTCTTCTATATGGTTGCTAGAACTGCTAGACATAACAGTCAAATTTCTCTCATATTGCACTCTAACATGATGTCATCTGAGATGACATCATGTTAGGGCACATTTTGTTTCTTTATCTTTTCTATTTACTTTTTTTTTAACTTTTTTACTTGTTTCAGTCATTTGGCTGCAGCCATGCTGGAGCATCACCTTTTATAGTCAAGCAAATCAACCCCAGAGCTTATTCTTTGTAAGCCGAGTACTCATTCTATTGATCTCTTTTGCCAAACCACTAAGTTACGGGGACGCAAACACACCAGCATTGGTTTCCTAGCGATGCTGGGGGACAAACAGACACACACACATACATCGCCATGATAGATCGCTGACCACTACACACATTATTTTTCTCTCCTTTTTTTTCTCTCCTTGTTTCTTTCTGTGTTCCTTTCTGTTGAAAGTGTAGGCTTGAAACGTTAAAGACTTTCTCTATTCCCGAGCATTATACATCCATTTGTTGTCTACACAACCTGTCTTCGTCTGTTGTTTTTTCGTGAATTCTCCCTAATCCCCTGAGATTGCAGATAATATTTCTGAATCTCTTTGATTCTTTAGATGTGCTGGCCTCCTGATAATTAATCGATATTAATTAATATATGACTAATTACCAGATTTTATAATAATATTTTACCCATTGCCCATGTTCTCATACTGAATATATAAGATGCAGTAAATATTTTCTGCAGATATATTCCTGGAATTAGAGCGCCAAAATGAAGACTTTTGAATTTTACCATTAAGTTGTAATTAGCAGAACCATATGCACGCGCACCCATGGCGGTGGGCAACTCTGTATACGATTCTGATGATTACGGTTAAATTGCAAATCAGGCTGATGAGGAATAAACAAATAGTAAGAATTTGTTAAATCCGAAACTAGTTCCTGTTTAATAATGCTTTTTTAGGTGATTTTAAATGTCTTGCCCGCTCACGTTTTTGGTATGCTGCTATATTTCATGTTGAGAACAATTTAGGTCTTAATAGACACAAGATGTGATCTATTTCTAGCGCATTAATTGTCCACGTTAGTGGTCGACGTTATTTTTTGAAAAATGTACCTTAATCCCCTGAGATTGCAGATAATATTTCTGAATCTCTTTGATTCTTTAGATGTGCTGTCCTCCTGATAATTAATCGATATTAAATAATATATGACTAATTACCAGATTTTATAATAATATTATATAGATATATATATATATATGCGACGGGCTTCTTCCAGTTTCCGTCTATCAAATCCACTCACAAGGCTTTGGTTGACCTGAGGCTATAGTAGAAGACACTTGCCCATGGTGTCACACAGTGGGACTGAACCCAGGACCACGTGGTTGGTAAGCAAGCTATTTACCACATTGCCAGCCACTCCTGCGCCTATTGGTAATAAAATAAACAGGGTCTTCTATATGGTTGCTAGAACTGCTAGACATAACAGTCAAATTTCTCTCATATTGTGCCCTATCATGATGCCATGCATATACATTTTAGTAAACGAAGACAAATTGTCATAGATATAAGAATATATTATAAAATATTTGGTTCTGAACTCACCTTGTAGTCCACACTGTAACCTGTGCTGTTCCATTTTAGACTTCAACTGATCTGAGAAAGAAAGAATCAATAGGGAGACATCGCATACAGAAGAGGGGACGATGTTAAAAGCAATGGTGGTCATTGTGATGATGATGATGATAATGGTGGTGGTGGTGATGATGATGGTGATGATGATGATGATGACAACAACAGTTGTCGTAAGGGCAGTGACAGTGATAATGAGGATGATGAACTGCGCTATCATCATAAAGATGATGATCATAATGATAAAAGGTGACTATGAAAAATGATGGCAATGGCAATGATGATGATGATGATGATGAGGAGGAGGAGGAGGAGGAGGAGGAGGAGGAGGACAATGACTGTAATGAAGATAATGATAATGATGATGCTGAACAGCACCATAAAGGTGATGATCGTAATGATGAAGGTGACATTGAAAATGATGATGATGATGATGATGATAATGGTGGTGGTGGTGGTAGTGGTGGGGGGGGAGTGATGGTGGGGGTGATGATGACGAGGATGATGATGGGGGTAGTGCTGGTGGTGGTGGTGACAGAGGTTGGTGACGGTGGTGGTAGTGAGGATGATGATGATGACAATGAAGGGGAGGAGGGTTACAATGAGGATGATAGTGATGGTGGTGGTGGTGGAGGTGGTGGCGGCAGCGGCGGCGGCGGCGGAAGTGTCGGTGGTGTTGGTGGTGGTAGAAATCACAACAATAATGATAACGATGATGGTGATGATGTCTGTTATAACTATCACCACCATCTTTACAAATATGAAGAATGAATAAATAAATAAATAAAAAAGTACATGAAGTAACACAATGACAGTCAGACAACATTTCCACCTCCACGTGGTGCCACCAGGAAGGATTCATTACTTCAGAAGCGATCCATTCCAAACATCCAACATGATAACAAAGACTCGTTTTACACATTGACAACATAATCTTGTATTTCAAGCAGCAAATATACTATGATAGTGAAATATCCACTTATCAGTGAGTTATGTTATAACTTAGAGGATAAGGTGTGTTAAGTCAAAGATGTAACCCCTTACATAGATGTTTGGTATGGTAGAAATAGCAGGTAAATCTTCCTTAGATCACACCTAGCCATCTTTAAAAGGGAAGGAGTCATATGTATTTAGAATACTGTTGTGCTAATGGAAGATAAACTGAGACATGTTTTTATTCGGTTTCCTTGCATGTCTCCACTGTCCTGTTTTTGTTCCCAACTTTGACCTTCCATAAATCCAAAACTTTATTTTGGTATTTATGAGAGCAACTGTCTTCGAAGACTCATATTGTTGTTGAATGCTCGAAATGAGGAGTAGATAGACAGCTGACAACTGATGAAGGGTCATTCTTTGTGTTACTTGTCCTGTTTTCCATTTTTTTCTCTCGTTGCTTGCATATTTAACTCATTTGTTTTTGTACTTCATATTGTTTACTGTTAGTGACGTCCTGTACCCATAAATGCATATATATTTATACACACACACACATAGATATATATATATGTGCATGTATATGTATATATCTAGGTATGTGTGTCCTTGCGTTTGTCCCCACCATCACTGCTTGACAACTGGTGTTGGTGTGTTTATGTCCCCATGGCTTAGCAGTTCAGTAAAAGAAACCAACAGAATAAGTTCTAGGTTTAAAAAAACATTAAGTCCTGGGGTCAATTTATTCAACTAAAACCCTTCAAGGCGGTGCTCCAGCATGGCCACAGTCAACTGACTAAAACAAGTAAAACAGCATTGTAGCCCATCTTTCATACCAAGACAAAACATGTACATGGTAACACTTCCAATCAGTCAAGATCAGAAACCATGAGAGCCACTTATTCCACCAAGGTGAGGTCAGTTTAGCCTGTCATCCTTTCAGGGTCTGTAGAATATCGTGAGGTTGTTGATTGAAGATATTGTGTCTACTGGGTGTAAAATAAGTACCAGTTGAACACTGGGGTGACTGTAATCAACTACTCCCCTCCCAACAAATTTCAGGTTTTGTGACTTTAGCAGAAAGGATTATTATCATTATCATTATCATTATCATTATCATTATCATTATCATTATCATTATCATTATCATTATTATTATTATTATTATTATTATTAAGGTGGTGAGCTGGCAGAATCGTTAGCATGTTGGGTGAAATGCTTAGCAGCAGGATTTCGTCTGCTGCTACGTTCTGAGTTCAAATTCTGCCGAGGTCAACTTTGCCTTTCATCCTTTTGAGGTCGATAAATTAAGTACCAGTCAAGTACTGGGATCAAAATAATCGACTATCCCCCTGCCCACAAATTCCACTCCTTGTACCTATAGTAGAAAGGATTATTATTATTATTATTATTATTAGTAGTAGTAGTAGTAGTAGTAGTAGCAATAACAGCCACAGTAGCAGTAGTTAAGTTGGTGGTGGTGGTGGTATTGCTGTTGCTATAAGTTGATGTTATGTTGTTATTGATTGTTGTCACAGTAGTTGTGCTGTTGTTGTTGTTGTTGGGGGGG
>NC_068983.1:21765400-21765846 GCF_001194135.2 Octopus bimaculoides
TATATATATATATATATATGTATATAGAAAATGAGAATCTAAAAATAGGGGAAAAAGAAGGAAGCAAACAAAACTAAAGTAAAAATGAGAATAATTATCCCAAGTGAGAAAATTAAGGGAGAATATGTGACAGTGCATCTTGGAAATAATAAGAGTAAAAAAAAATATAGTAAACAAGTAAATAATAAAGTAATTAGTGTCTGTCTGTGTGTGTGTATGAATGTGTGTCAGGGTGTGTGAGTATGTGTGCATGTATGTATGTATTTATGTGGGTATGTAAGTGTGTATGTATGTATGTTTGTGCATGTGCTTGTAAATTCTACGTATCCATATATGTGTGTTAATATACATACATACATATATATATATATATATATATATATAATTTATTTATAAACTATACTCATATATATATATATATATATATATATATATATATATATATA
>NC_068983.1:21766358-21767331 GCF_001194135.2 Octopus bimaculoides
TATATATATATATATATATATATATATATATGTGTGTGTGTGTACATATTATATATTTATATATGTATATATATATAGATATGTATGTGCATATACACACACATATATGCATATATTTGAGATTGTACTTATGAATTAGTGCATGTACACCGTAGACTTTTTGTATGAACATGTAGACATCTATGTGTGTGTGTATATATATATATATATATATATATACATACACACACACACACACACACCTACACATGCACACACATAGGTACACATTAAAATATATATGTAGGTCTGTCTGACTTTGTATATATGTTTGTTTGTGCTTCTATGAATCATCAGCAATACACAGTGTAGAAATAGATTAACTTCTATCTTATATTCATTCCACCCTTTCCATTACTGGAACTTTCATTTCCAATCTAGTCTTACTCACAACATAACTCAATTAACCTCTTTTATTCATTTACCAATTTTTTTTTTTTTTTTATCATAAATATTACAGCCATTTTGCAATTTTCTTACCATCTTACATATCATGTTGAACAAGTAATTTTGTATTCCTAACTTAACATGTCTCTGACCTTTATGTGTTTCATGATTTAGTAGACACTTGAAATAACTGCTAAATTTTATTATCATCCAGTTTATTAATTAATATTCAATTTTATTTATTCTATTACAGAGGTGAATGAAATTTTTGAGAAGAAGAGTTACTCTCTTTTACTCTCTTTTACTTATTTCAGTCATTTGACTGTGGCCATGCTGGAGCACCGCCTTTAGTCGAGCAAATCGACCCCAGGACTTATTCTTTGTAAGCCTAGTACTTATTCGATCGGTCTCTTTTGCCGAATCGCTAAGTTACAGGGGACGTAACCACACCAACATCGGTTGTCAAGCGATGTTGGGGGGACAAACACAGATACAAACATATATACACACACACACACACACACACACACACACACACACACACACA
>NC_068983.1:21767719-21771181 GCF_001194135.2 Octopus bimaculoides
TGTGTGTCTGTGTGTCTGTGTGTGTGTGTGTGTGTGTGTGTGCATGTGTGCATGCATGCGTGCGTGCGTGTGTGTGCGTGTGCATGTGTGTGTGTGTGTGTGTGTGTGTGTGTGTGTGTGTGTGTGCCTGTCTGCCTGTCTGTCCCCCACCACTGCTCAACAACTAGTATTGGTGTATTTACATCCCTGTAACTTAGCAGTTTTGCAAAGGAGACTAGTAGAATAAGTGGTAGGCCTTAAAAAATAGGTCCATCCTGCAGTCAATTTGTTTGGTTAAAACCCTTCAAGATGGTGCTCGAGCATGGCCACAGTCAAATGACTGAAACAAGTAAAAGATAAAAGATAAAACAAGATGAATACCTCCCACCAGGCATCTATCATATTCTCCGCATGTCTTGCTTCCCTCGGCATGAACACAATAAAGCTCCGATGTCTGGAAACTGACTTGATAGACACCCACAAAATTATCCACCAGCTTTCCAACAACACCCTCAAGCACCTTTTTGAATTCCATATGTCTAACACTCATGCACATGCTTACAATATCAAAAAACAACAGAGTACCCTTGACATTCAGAACCATTTTTTCACACACAGAATTGAAGCATTGAATAAACTATATGCATCAGTTGTTAGTTATCAGGACACATCCTTTGAGACTTCCATGCTTCCTGAATTTCACCAACAGTACACCCGACTGATTCAGTGTTCATTTCCTGTGCATTATTCTATGTACTGTTCATGCACTTTTAGTTACTTTCCCTGATGCACTGTAGTGCACTTGAGCACTGTATACAATAAGTTCATTATATATATTCATGTGCAGTACATATTTTTTTTTTGATTATATTTACAGATAAGGAGGGAATGAGACAGAGATAGATCTTGTTTTGGTTGGCAGGAGAAACAGACAGTATTTGAGAGATGTGAAGACAATACCAGGGGAGTTGCAGCACAGGTTGGTGGTTGTTGACTTGGATAAGAAGAAAGTTAAAAAGTGTGTGAGAAAGGGAATGGTTCAGAGTGGAAACTGAAGGAAGAAGAAACAAGAGCAAGGTTTGAAGAAAGAGTTGGGGAGTTGGTAAGCATTGATGCACTGGATTTCTGAGTCTTTCAAAGAAGGGGTACTAAAGGGATGTGATGAAGTTTGTGGAAGGACGAAGGGTAGGAGAGATTAAGGAGATACATGGTGGTCGAATGAAGAGGTGAGGGATGTGATAGCGAGGAAAAAGGAGGGGCACAATGCTTTATATAATAATAGGACTGAACAAATGAAAGCCAGGTATTATAACATGAAAAATCGTGCAAAGAGGGTGGTTGCGAGACCTATGAGGAAGGAGGCTGAAGAGAGATAGAGTGTTTGGGTTTATTAAATCAATGAAAAAAAGATGGCAGAGATGTTGAGAGAGGAAGATGCATGAGTGGGGAGTGATGGAAGGTTGAATTTTAGTGAGAAAGACAGGTGAAGAGTTTGGAAGGAACATATGGAGGGAATTATGAATGAGGAGAATGAATGGGATCAGAGGGTGGAAGTTGCTGTGGTGGATAGGCCAGTGGAGATGGTTAGTCAGGAAGAAGTAGTGGAGGCAATGAAGGAAATGGAAACAGGAAAGGCAGCTGGTCCAGCAGAAGTAAGTGTGGAAAGGATAACTGCAAGTGGAGAGATAGGGATTGTTGTGATGATGGAGCTCTGCCTGGGTGTGCTGGATGGAAGAGGAATGCCAGATGATTGGGCACTAAGTGTGGTGGTACCGATCTTCAAGGGGAAGGGGGATGCAATGAGTTGTGGAGTGTATAGCGGAGTTGTGGGGCATATAGGGGAGTTGTGGAGTGTATGGTTGTAGGGTGTATATTGGAGCATGCAATGAAGATAGTGGAAAGGGTGTTGGGCAGGAGAATTCAGAAGGGGGTGAATGTGAATGAGATACAATTTGGTTTTATGCCAGGAAGGGGGACAATAGATGCAGTGTTCATTATAGAGAGATTGCAAGAAGAATATCGAGATAAGGAGAAGAAGTATATGTGCTTCGTTGATCTGGAGAAGGCATTTGATAGGATTCCAAGAAAGGTGGTTGAGTGGGCACTGAGAAAGAGAGGTGTACTAATGGTAGTAGTGAAAGCAGTGATGAGTTTGTATGAGGGGGTAGAGACAAGAGTTAGAATTGGATGAGAGCTGTTGGAGAAGTTTGCGGTGAAAGTTGGTGTGCACCAGGGATCTGTGTTGTCACCGTTGTTGTTTGCAATAATAGTTCATGCAGTGACGGAGAGTGCAAAAGAGGGATTGATAATGGAGATACTGTATGCAGATGACCTTGTTTGATAAGAGAGGAATTGAGGACTTGATGGGGATGCTGGGGCTGGAGGAATAGGTGGAATGGCTGGCAATGGCAAATGGAGTGTGGTGGTATGGGTATGAGTTGAGGAGCAATGAGGAAGTGTTTGCGTTTGAGGTAAATGGATTGCAAAAGCAAGGTAGAGCGAGGAAAAAGTGGAGGGGACAGATGGAGAAGGAGATTGGGAGGGTTGGCTTAAGAACAGAGGATACACAAAACCAGGCAAGATGATGTGAGGGTGGTAGATATGGCATTGAAGTAGATCTGGCCACCCCTGTTAACGGGGACAGAACCCAGATTTGAAATACTGAATGATGATGATGATGATAAGCAATTATACAGCAATATAGTTTTTAAATCACTAAAGCAGCTTGTTGAAGGATTTTAATTGCATTTTCGTTTTTGCAGTTAATACTTCAAGATTTGGCTTTTCAGGAAATTACCAAATATCTCAGGAGATGCACATAGTAGCTTTGAGAGCCACATGCAGCTGAAAGAAACCCATCGTGTGTGTGTGTGTTTTCCCCCACCACCGGCATTTAACAACCGGTGTTGGTTTGTTTATGTCCTCATAACTTAGTAGTTCGGCAAAAGAAGCTAATAGAATAAATACTGAGTACTGGGGTTGATTCATTCAACTAAAAACTCTTCAAGGTAGTGCCCCAATATGGCCACAATCCAATGACCGAAACAAGCAACAGGGCAGTAAAAGAGAAAGATGTGTCACTCATTCTGCCTGTGAATTACATCAAGGTTACACATCTGTAGAGTACTCAGCCATTTAACAAACTAACGCAGCTGACTAAACAACCAAACACTTATCAACATCTATTTACAATCCCCATTTCTACTTATCATTAGCTAGATAGCTTCAATAAACCTTCTTCTTTTTCCTCCCTGTTACCAATTTAAATTTCATTAGTTAATGACTTCCTGATATCCTTCAAGTTTCAGATATCCAGAAGATCCCTCTATAATCCATACATTTCATAAAATCTCCTCCTTTACATCAGCCTCCATGCTGCCGCATATCAATGATTAGGAATTTTCCACATTATCACTGCCTGAAGAGCTGACTTGGTAAAACTTTCATTTCTTCTGCATAATAAATATTTTAGACTTTGAAGAG
>NC_068983.1:21771575-21775803 GCF_001194135.2 Octopus bimaculoides
CTCACTCACACTTAAAGAGGTTTTTAAAGAAATTGGACAATTGTAATTAAAATGGAAAAAGGAAACTGAAACACAAAATAAAGAAGATCAGTTTGCAGAATTAGGAGAGCATTGAACAAAATACAATATGGTATTTGCTTATACTAGGAAGTCAAATCCTCTTCCATTCAGGCTGACTGTGGCATTCATATTTCTCAAGTCAATAAAATAAGCACCAGAAATGGGGTTGGGGGTCGATGCAGTTCTTAATGCCCTTAAATCCTTTTCATTTATAGCATTCTTGTGTAGCAGCCAACTAGCGTGTTTGATAATTTCTTGTCAGTGTCCATGTTTCACTGCCATATAATAGCACCGATTCAATAGCCACATTGAACTGGATGCATCCAAATTAATATTGTGGGACCCACTCCATGGTGATGTAAGAAGAGGAAAATGTCATGCCTACATCAACAACTTGATCACAGACACTGGCCTGGAATGTTTCTAGGACCTTGAGGCAATGGTGTTGGACTTGGAAGTACAGCAGGTGAACTGTGTTTCTGTGGCCCAGGTTGGAACCTGGCCATAAATTTTTTTTTTAATTCTTTGTGTTACTATATTTCCTTTGAAATAAACTTCCTTTGTCTCAATCAATCTTGAAGTTGATAAAAAATTTAGCAAAATAATTTTGTCATTATTAAGCTTTTCTTTATAACATAAATTATTGAAGTATTTTGATGTAAGACTTTAATTCAACCCATCTGTTACCATATTTCTGTTGAAATCATTGCATTTGTTTCATTAAATTTTGAAATTAATGAAGAATTTAGTAAAATAATTTTGTTGTTATTAAGCTGGTGTTTAGAACAAAATGTTAACATGTAATTATGTTGGAAGGTTTTAAAGTAGATCACTTCAAAGTAGAAAAATTGTATTACAGAAGCAGAGGCAGTCCCAGGGAGGTTGGTAAAAAAAAGGATTAAAGCACTTAAAAACAGAAAGATTCTAACATAGAACTTGGGGTTGTGTCAGACAGGTCAATATCAAAAGAGTTTAGGTAATACACTAAGCAGAGCCTCGGTCCAAACATTGAAAATAAAGGTGAAATGTAAAAGATTAACTAAATTTTATAAAGGAATATCATCATCATCGTCTTTATCATCATCACTGTCATCACCATCATCATCATCACCATTATCATCATTATTTAACTTCTGTGTCCCATGCTGGTATGGGTTGGACAGTTTAATAGAATCTGAAGTGTCCAAGGAGTACATCATGTTCCAATTTCTGTTTCAGAATATATTTGTTTTTTTTCACAGCTGGATTCCCTTCCTAATGCCAACCACTTTATAGTGTGGAATGGGTGCTTTTCTTTGTGCCACTTGCACTATTCATCTCCTGAAGATATGAAAAGCAGCGTGAACCTCAGTGATTTGATCTGAACATGCATATCTGATGAAATAGCTCAAGCACAACAGCTGCTCAGCAGAGTAGAAACATCAACTGCCAGAATAGGACTACACACAAATGTCAAGAAAACCGAGGACATATCTTTCAACCAATCAAGTAATGCTGAACTGTTTGCCTTGAACAATACCAAATTGAATGTTGTTGAAAACTTCAAGTAGTTAGATGATAGTTGGGGTTAGAAGATAGGAATATTTGATAGACCTCAACAATGAGTACGGCTGATGCTAGAGTTTGGAATGCCTTCTCTGATGTGGTGCTGATTTCTTTGGAAATAGGGTAGTTGACAACTCTCGAGAGATTGTGACGGAATTGCTCTTGGATGTAGAACGAGCATTAAATCGCACCACTTACACAGTCAATCGGGTGAGTTTCCAGAGAACCAGGGTGATGTTAGCGAAGAACAAAGTGAACACTTTCATCAAGATGTAAAAGTAATGGAAGAACACTACCAAGACCGATGGGATTCAAACATGATGGGAGATTACTGCTGGGGCTTGATAAGAGACATTCCAGAGCCATTCAGAAGCCAACATCAAGGTCAGAAGAGCATAAGCATTGACAGCCTGTCACATTCTAAAGAAGGTCTGGAACTCCAAATTGCCCGGGCAAATCAAAGTCAAACTATTCATTGCAATTGTCAAATCAGTGCTATTATATGGAAGTGAAACAAATGCTGACAAAGAAATTATCAAGCATGCTGTCATACAAGGATGCTACGAATGGCTTTAAATGTGAAATGGCAGCAACATAAGACAAACGAATGCATTTATGGAGGTCTGCCAAAAGTTGGTGAGAAAATCAGGTAAAGACAGCTGTGACCATCTGGTCACTGCACACACCGCCCTGAGCTGGAAATTAGTTTTGTGGAACACACTTCACAATGATGTAAGGAGAGGTAAACATCATCGAGGTAAACATCATCACACTTACATTGGCAACTTGATCACAGACACTGGCCTGAAATATATCCTGGACCACGAGGCAGTGATGCTGGATCAAGAAGTGTAACAGGTGGACTTTGTCGCTGCAGCACAGGCTGGAACCCAACCATAACAATAAAATAAAATCATAAAGATACCATAAAGCATTTTGGATAATGGTCTGCTAATCCTTTCAAAACATCAACAGTAAAAAACCAAAAATAAAACATTGAAAAATTAATTTAAACAAGCAGTCATTAATAGGATTAATATATTCAAGCTTTTGTGTGAAATAGCTTTTATTTATTTTAATCTCTGTGTTCATGAACTTGTCTATTTCTCTTCATTTTCTTTGGGTGAAAGACTGAAGGAATGGAGATATCTGAGTGTTTTGTTTCCTTTGAATCAGTTTTTGCGTGCAATTATACATATCCATATATACACTTATGTATATATGTGCACACAAACATACACATACATATGAAATATATATATTATAGTATATATATATATGTATATATATGCACATGTGTATCTATATATTATAATTAACATGGTATTTTCTTTCTTTCTTTTTCACCTTCTTATAATTTCTTTTGTGAGAAAAACTATGTTCAAGAATTGGTGATGTCTGAGAATGAAACTTTACCTTTAACATCTGTTTCGAGAGACCAATGCAATTAATTAGTAATAATGAAGAAGTGAAGACAACATACACTAGCATACACATGCACACATAGCTATGTATTTAAATATTCATACATACACAATGCACAAGGAACACATATACATGCACTCCTAAACTGTAATAGTTTGGCAGCAAAATAACAAACCAGTGTGTGAGTAGTGTATCAAAAACTATAAATACACATGAACCTAATTGATTAAAAAGGCAATTAGCCTAAATGAGATACAGTTTCTCTTTATGCTAGGAATACAAGGGGTCGCTGAAAAGTTCCTGGCTTTAAGGGTATTGTGAAAGACCTGGTTGGAGGCCAAACTTCTCAAGTTCTTTTACAGGGCTTAGTAAAAATGAAGGACTGCTGCAATAAGTGTGTGTGAATCTGAGAGGGGAATATGTTGAATAATCATAATTAACTGACCCTCCTGTAATTTTTTTTACCCAAAGCCAAGAACTTTCAGCACCCCCATGTATATACATACATATATATATATATTTCTGTGAGTTTTAGAGGTTAAGGAGCCCACCAGCTAAGGGATAGTACCTATCCAATATACTGCCGGTAGTGTACCCAATTATTCATACTCAAATGCTGGTTATTGCGTGGCAATCTCACAGTTGAGAATCATATATGGGTGGGGATAAAAAGTAGTTTACCCTTGATTTATATGGCAAATAGGAGAAAATGGAGAGGATACAAAACAACATACAACATACATCAGCTGGTAGACATTCCAGTGTGTCTATTTATTCAAAAGTATTAGAAAGTACTAGAAGAGTACATACACATGTAGCAACTATGTGTTACACACACATGTATTAATTAATACTACAGGAAAGAGTATAAGATCAATTCCTTACGGCCGTTTCTGCCAAGAGGCAATGAAATCCTTCATGCTATCTCCATCTCTTCGGTGTTCTGTAGGGATGGGCAGATAAAGTTTGGATAATGAGTGTACCTCTAGGCTTCTTCAGAGGGTCTAAATGGTTACGAGGGCTAATACATATAATAAACAGTTAACAATAGGTACAATGTATTTTAATAATGACTCTTCTAATACTTTCAAATACTTTTGAATAAATAGACACACTGGAATGTCTACCAGCTGTTGTATGTTGTTTTGTATCCTCTCCATTTTCTCCTATTTGCTATAAATATATATATATATATATA
>NC_068983.1:21777171-21781171 GCF_001194135.2 Octopus bimaculoides
TATATATATATATATATATATTGTATAAAGATCTCAAATGTAAACAGGCCACGCAATGATAATAAAAGAAGATATAGAAAATTATCCTACATCTTTTGAGCCATGGAGGATACAAGCAAAGAACTTACTGATTCGTATTCGGGACTTATTGACTTGTTCTCCAAGAGATTTCGCTTTTGAATATTGCTCCTTCAGCTCTGCTTTCTTCATCTTGATTGCTTTGTTGTCTTTGTAATCTTGGCAGAAAATATCAAAGGCTTCCTGTCTACCCAAAGACATTGGTCCCACTGTGAGGGCAAACAGAATGGGGAAAAGAAAGATTTAAAAAAACAAAAAGAAATATGACACTGAGAAAAATCTATTTCAAAACACTTTTTTGTATTTCACATATATTTTTACATTTTTTAAAATTTATTTTTACATATATTTTACATTCATTTTTATATATTTTACAATTTTCCTGTGTTTTTACATATATTTTCCAATGCTTTTTACATTTATTTTTCCATTAGCAAGACATATTATTCTTTTACTCTTTTACTTGATTCAGTCATGGGCTGCTGCCATGCTGGAGCAATATGCACAAAACTTGCAGATGCATAAACTGTATTTATAATTATTGATATATTATTGTGAGTTAGCTAATTGAACAGAGCTATGATGAAAGACACTTCAACCACGACCTTCCTTCAAAGAATTTTTAGCACTACTTTATCCAATGTCCCATTTCTCTTTCTTTTTTTAGATGAAGGAATGAGATTTGAGAAAGATTTGACTGCCAATTCTAACAGACTGAGCAGCCATACAGAGGCTTTTTTATAGACTCATAATTATTATTGCCATACTTTTTAGTATTGGATATTTTCCTTTATGTTATGAATTATTGTTGAACCTGTTTGTCGGGCAGGCAGACTAAGGCAAGCAGAGTTATATATCTTACTGACAGAATAGCTCTGACACCACCACAGCTATTTGTAATCTAGCTCCCTACTCCTTTTACTTTCTTCTGTTTTTTTTTTCTTTTTTATTAGATGTCACTTTCAAGAAGGTAGTAAACAATCAGAGATAAAACAAGCTTCAAACAATTGATGAGTTTGTTGGGAGTTAAAACCAAAAAAAAAAAAAAAAAAATCTGATGAGAAACTGCTCTAAGAAAAAAACGTTCAACACAAGATTTAAAAGAATTCAGATTGTATCTGTTAAAAGAAATAAGGAGAACAGAGAGAGTTCCATAAGACAAGCATCCAAGGAAAGAACCTACTCAAGTGGAAACACTTCTTACAAGAGAGAACAACATGAAGGAAAGTATGAAAATTAACCGTTTTGATTAGAACTCCACCTGAGACTGCCTATGGTTCTAAGGTTATAAGTTTTATGCTTTAAATGGTCTAAATTGAAACCTTCCATCAAAATTTCATGTCTATTTAATGTTTCAAACACCAGGTAAATAATGCTGCCATTATTTTACTAAATTCTTCATTATTTTTTTAAAATTAGAAATAAAAGCAATGTATTCCAACAGAACTATGGTGGAAATGATTAAAAAAGATGAATCGCTCATTTAGTAACCTTAACAAGAAATACAAGATAAAGAAATTCTGGAATGAAACGATTTGGTTGAGCTGATTGAATTTTGCTAAATTGGCACAGTTGACAGTTCATTCGGCTTGTTTTGGCAACAATACATTTTAGCATTGGAAACAAACACATACATATACATGCACATGCTTAGAAATATACACATACAGATGGATAGATAGACAGATAGATAGATAGATAGATAGATAGATAGATAGATAGATAGATAGATAGATACAGAGAGAGAGGGAGAGGTAGAGATGTTACAATTAATTAATTGAATATAACTGACAAACATTGCCTCTTTGCTCACATGCAAAGAGAAATGTGCTCATCATTATCATCATCATCATCATCGTCGTTTAACGTCCGCTTTCCGTGCTAGCATGGGTTGGACGATTTGACTGAGGACTGGTGGACCAGAAGGCGACACCAGGCTCCAATCTGATTTGGCAGAGTTTCTACAGCTGGATGCCCTTCCTAACGCCAACCACTCCAAGAGCATAAAGGCCGAAGGAGTGAGTGAGAGAGAGAGAAAGGTAGAAAAAACATTAAAATGGCTAATGTTAAATAAGTCAGCATTGAATCAGTGATGCCAAAACAGCTGTGCCAAAACATCTCATGTCCAGAAGTTCAGTATATCAACAAGGAAGGAAATATTTATAGAATAAAGAAGTTATATTTCAGTGATGAGCCCCAGAGGAAAAGGACTAAATTCTTATAATGACACAAACCAACCAAAACTGGAAATATTCATGTATATATTGAAATATTCAATTTTAAATTAATTATTTTTATTGAGAAAAATCAATACATTTCACTTTTACCTTTTTAAATTTCTTTTTTGTTTTGCTTTTGTCTTTTGATTTTATTTCTTATACATCAAGAATGTTCTTGAAGGCAAGTAAGAATATTTACTTTGTGAATGCTTCACTAATTTCAAATACTTTAATGTTTCTGTACAGCCATTTGATAACCTTTTGCTTTTAAATTTATTTTTCTTTCCTTCTTTCTTAATTAATTATATACAATACTAAAATATGTACATTACTGTAAGCCATCATATCTTTGACAATAAACTATCTGCCTGCCTTCCTACCTATCTATCTTTCTATCTATTGGACATTCACTTAGTCACAGACTACTTAAAGTATAGCTGATTATATGAACACTACTTTACACTACACTATATTTACTATATTACAGCTGAACAAATATTACAGTATCTTAAGGCTGTCACATCAATACATTTTATCTATCTCTAATCCATTAAACTGTTTTCAACAGCTACAACAACAACAACAGGGACAGCAGCAACAGCAGTAGAATCAACCTCATCAGAGCAGTGCACCTTTAGTCGTTATTATCTCCACCTTAACAAAAGTGGAGCTAGTGTTTTCAGTCATGTATTTTGTTTGTTTGTCCATGGACAAGATATCTCAAGAACCACTGGATAGATTTAGATGAAACTTTCAGGCATGTTTGACCTCCTAACTGGCATGCACTGATTAGATTTTGGGATCAATCTGGTACCAGACAAAGATTCTAGATTATTTTTCCTGTTTTTTTTTTTTACTTAATTTCTGAGAGCAGTCAGGTTCATTTTTAGTATTCTCATTTGTGGGGAACAGTCGAGTTTATTTCAGATATTCCCATTTAAAAAGTCATCTCTAGTTAATCGTTGAGAGGACGTTGGTATTGCCTTGGCAGAGGTTTGCACTCTCTGAGTGCTCTTGTTGAAATTACTATCTCCTTCCAAATAACAACCATCTGCTAGAGCCACTACATATTTACTTAACCTACTAGAAATTATACCCAACTCTGCCTCACATTATACTTTGCTTCTAAAAGGTACTATACATATATATATTTATATGATGGCCATCCACTTGTGACCAAGGAATACCATTGCTGACCTTTGGGAACATTGTGTACTCTTGGACTAATTTATATTTTGCATTTGAGGCTCTGTAGGTGGCTAATGAGCCCTGCTCTTGACAAGCATACATGACTGCAAACATTGCAAACCAAGCTTTCTCTATTCACTACCCTAGCAGTGCACTTTTGAGCACCACACTTAAATTTTTCATGCAGAATACATGTTCTATTGAAGGTGTTGAGAAACATATTTCAACTAACCTAAATTCTTATTTCTTTATTGACCACAAGGGGTTAAACATAAAGGGGACAAACAAGGACAGACAAAGGGATTAAGTCGATTACATCGCCCCCAGTGCATAACTGGTACTTAATGTATCGACCCCGAAAGTACAGCATATATATGTGTGTATATATATATATATCCACTCCAGCTACCTGAAAGAAGTCATGTTTCACCTTACAAAATATCTCTCTGCGGCCCTTGCATGCTGATACCCACCACTGCCAGCCAATACTTCAACTGCTGGTGTCCTCTCACTTA
>NC_068983.1:21781181-21784852 GCF_001194135.2 Octopus bimaculoides
ATATATATATATATGTATATATATATATATCCACTCCAGCTACCTGAAAGAAGTCATGTTTCACCTTACAAAATATCTCTCTGCGGCCCTTGCATGCTGATACCCACCACTGCCAGCCAATACTTCAACTGCTGGTGTCCTCTCACTTAATTTGTGTAATGATAGTGTTAGTAATTATTAAAGAGTTTGATGGAATACAGATGACATGTTACGATTTAACAGGCTTCATATATTCTAATGTTCTTGCTTTTTAGTGTAGCATCATGTTGTTAAACCTGGGCTAGTTTCAAATTTGATCTGACTTATGATTAGTCATTTCAACTATGACCGTCTCATCTTTTTGTTCACGGATTATATTATTTAATGTATTTTTAAGACAGTAGGGTATAACTTGGAGAATTTAGTTGTTATTTCTAGCATGTCATGTGATCACATAGTGGCACTCTCTAGGCTTTATGATATATATGTACAGTAAAGGGTAAAGATTCCCTTTGGTCATGAATGACCATGGGATTGCACCTAGAAATAATAGAAGTAAACCGCAGTATAGTACAGTGTAATGTAGTGTGATGTAGCATGGTGCAATGTTGGTGTTGGGCATCTATGTCTACAGGAAAATTCATGACTAGCAATTCATCTATAAGTATCTCAACTAATTAGTAATTGACTGATTAATGTAATCTCAAAGAAATGGTAAATTATTAATTAATATCATGACTTCATCAAAGGGTTAAAAAATAAAAAGTAAATATCTATTACTCTCAAACTTTATTTTGAAATCATGTAAACACTATAAAAACTTTGAAAAGCTTTCATAATGAGATGTTAAAACAGCTTTGTGTACATAGGCCTAATTATCTTTGGTGAATATGGCAACTGGTTAATTGCATTTTGGTGGATTTGCTATTCTATAGATTTTGCTAAGGGATTTGTTAATCAGTGGATTTACTAATCATTGTATATGCTAAGCAGTAGATTATTATTGAGAAGATTCTTTTAAAGAATGGATTTTGCTATCAGTGGATGTGCAATTCTATGGATTTTGCTATCAGTGGATGTGCAATTCTATGGCTTTGCTAGGCAATGGATTTACTAATCGGTGTATTTTTTAAATCCATGGTTTTTGCTAATCAAATGGAAAAATCCAGTTACAAGATAACAACAACACTTGCAATTTAGGAGCAGGCTATTACCATTAGGTATACAAAGTGGTATCAAAAAGTTCTTGGACTAGTTCTGTAGGATGCCAACAGATGACAGCACACAGTGAGAGCTAGCAGTGACCTTCATGAGGCAGTGTGTTGAGCGACATTGCTATGTTTACTTTGCAATGAAATTTGTATTTTTTGTGATCACATGCATGCTGTAGTCTGTGATTTTGTCATAGACAGGATATCACAATAAAGAGCCAAACTGAAATTTTGCATTAAACTTGGGAAGTCGGCTACAGAGACATTGAGCATGCTATGTGTATGACCCTGAGATGAAGCACCAGTCATCACAATGGAAGAGTCCTTAATCTCCACAACCAAAGAAGGCATGACAGAGTCACACCTCAATCAAGAGCATACTCATCATTTTTTTCCACGTCTGCAATATTGTGCACTGAGAGTTCGTTCCCTAGGGCCAAACCATCAATTGAGAGTTGCACTGTGACATTTTGAAGCATTTGAGAGAGAGGACATTCAGCGAAAGTGACTGGATCTGTGGAGTGCAAAGAATTAGATTCTTCACAATGACAACGCATTCTGTCACCAAGCTCTCCACACACATGAGTTTCTCACCAAAAACAACATGGTATCACTTCTGCATCCACATTATTCACCAGATTAGTACCTGTGAACTTCCATCTCTTCCCAAAGATTAAAAATGATGTTTTAACACTGTTGTCAAGATCCTGAGTGAATAGCAGAAGGTCCTCAATATGCTTACGGAAAATGACTTCCAGGCTGGATTTCAAAAGTGGCAGGAATGCTGGACCTTTATATAACTGTGTGAGCTGACTATTTCAAAGGAGATGATGGTAAAACTTAGGCAAATAAATGATTTTTTATTAAACATAACTAGTCTAGAAACGTTTTGATATCACCTCATATCCTTACAATAATGGGATTACTCTTTCTCCACCTTTCATCATGACTCTTGACCCAACAAGGGAACTTCAACATGGCCATTCAAACTGCAAGAAATAACAATCAAATTTCCATCAAATTTAACTCTCCTGACTCAACACTTTTGATACCAACTTGCCTAAGACAACAGCTAGTTCTATGATACAAACTTCCTGTTTTAAAGAGATCTAAATTAATTCACCCATTAAAATTACATGTAAATTTGTTTCCAACATCAGAAAAATAATGACAGTTATTGTACAAAATGGCAGTATGTTTCAATAGATATATGGTACCAAAGAGTTAAACACTGTATATTCTAGTCTGAGATACATCCAAAGAGACAGGATGGTCACGACAGAAAAGCCTTTGATCATAGATAGACGTATGGTGAGATTTGAACTTAGGGTATGGAGCAAGGAAACTGAAATGCTGTGATGTAATTTAGGTGTGTCATCGTCGTCGTCGTTTAACATCCGCTTTCCATGCTAGCATGGGTTGGACAATTTGACTGAGAACTGGTGAAACCAGATGGCTACACCAGGCTCCAATCTGATTTGGCAGAGTTTCTACAGCTGGATGCCCTTCCTAACGCCAACCACTCAGAGAGTGTAGTGGGTGCTTTTACGTGTCACCCGCACAAAGGGAATAGATATTACCTCTTGGCATTGATACTGCCTCTGTCACTAACATATACTGCTGTTTTTTTTTTGTGCATGACATGGCATGTTACCACCTTACAACAGCAGTGGCTGCAACAACAATAACAACAACAACAACACAAATATGAAATGTCAGTAAAGAGTTACAAAAGTAATGGCATCAATAAAACAACAACAACAAAAATAAGAATAACAATGACAGCAAGGATAGTAATAACATGAACAGCAATTACCAAAAAGCATAATAAACAGGGAAAAGCAAAAATAACATATATGCATATATATATATATAATATATATATGTATATATATATTGCAAGCTATGGACACATAAGAGGTGCAGTAATATCAAAGGCGGATTAACTACGAAGTTAGTTTTTGTATGTGGCAGATGTTCAGGAAACAACTTCTATCTCATTCCAGGGAGAAAAACTAGAGGTAGTCAATAGCTTCCGCTATCTGGGTGACCAAGTTAGTAGTGGGGGTGGGTGCGCTGAAATGTAGCTGCTAGAATAAGAATAGCCTGGGCAAAGTTTAGAGAGCTCCTAGCTCTGCTGGCGACAAAGGGACTCTCACTCAGAGTAAAAGGCAGAGAGTATGACGCATGTGTACGAACAGCCATACTACATGGCAGTGAAACATGGGCTGTGACTGCTGAGGACATGCGTAAGCTCGCAAGGAATGAAGCCAGTATGCTCCGCTGGATGTGTAATGTCAATGTGCATACCCGTCAGAGTGTAAGTATCTTGAGAGAAAAGCTGAACATAAGAAGCATCAGTTGTGGTGTGCAAGAGAGACGATTGCGCTGGTTTGGACATGTGGTGAGAATGAATGAGGATAGCTGCGTGAAAAAGTGCCACACCCTAACAGTTGAGGGAACCCGTGGAAGAGGTAGGCC
>NC_068983.1:21785681-21789734 GCF_001194135.2 Octopus bimaculoides
ATATATATATATATATATATATATATATATATATATGTATGTATGTATGTATATGTATGTATATGTGTGTGTGTGTATTCATAAACATAAATATATACATAAACATATGTAGTATATATATATATATATATATATACACACACACACACACACACACATGCACATATGCATACAAATATACGACACAACAGAAAAGACCATTCAATCTATTGGGTAGACTTCATACTCGTAATACATGAACACATACAATATAAAAACAAATACAACATGCAAATGGGTATTATGTATGCAATGGTAATTCTGAAGATATTCTGTTTAATGAACAACAGTAATTGATGTACAAGGCATGCTAGTTACAACAAGCCTACAACAAAAAGAAATAAAGAGAACAAGAGAAAAGAAAAACAAACAAAAACACATAGTTAATTGCATTTGCCATAAGCCCCTTACATTAATAATTAATGAATGGAATATGAACTTCAGGATAGACTCCCTTTTTTAAATATTTTTTTGTTTTCTGAACTTCAATTCATAATTCATTGTTCAATATTTTAAATTATCATCCTATTAGTAATAAGGGTTTTACGATTGCTAGGTTTGGTTTGGTTTCATAGTTATTATTATTATTATTATTATTATCATCATCGTCATCATCATCATCATCATTAATAAACTTATTTGTATTTTTATTTGCAAGTAAATCTTAATATTAAAAAGATGTATGAGATGTATCATCATCATTATTATTATTATTATTATTATTATTATTATTATTATTATTATTATTATCATCATCATCATCATCATCATCATCATCATCATCATCATCGTTATTAATAAAGTTATTTGTATTTTTATTTGTAAGTATATCTTTATATTAAAAAGATGTTTGAGATGTATTATTATTGCTATTATCATTAATATTATTATTATTATTATCATTATTATTATTATTATTATTATTATTATTATCATTATCATTAAGGCTGCAAGCTGGCAGAATCATTAGCATGCCAGGCGAAATGCTTAGCGGTATTTTGTTTGCTGCTACGTTCTGAGTTCAAATTCTGCCGAGGTCTACTTTGCCTTTCATCCTTCATAAATTAAGTACCAGCTGAGTACTGGGGTCGATGTAATTGACTATCTCCCTCCCTGCAATTTCAGGCCTTGTGCCTATAGTAAAAAGGATTATTATTATTATCATTATTATTATTATTATTATTATTATTATTATTATTATTATCATTATTATTATTAAGGTGGTAAGCTGGCAGAATTGTTAGTCTGTGAGGCAAAAGGCTTCACAGCATTTCATCTGTCATTACATTCTGAATTCAAATTCCAACAATCTCAACTTTCATCCTTCCAGGATCGATAAATTGAGTACCAGTCAAGTACTGAGGTCAATGCCAAAATTTCATGACAAGCTCAACCTTATGTGATACCTCACAGAGAGGGCTGGGACCAAAGCTGGCATCAGGGGTGCTCTGATCAACTGGATGAATCAAAAGCATTCAACAGGGTCAACCATCACTACTTAGAAGCCATCCTGAAAGTAGGCAGTTTCAGACCTGTTTTCAGAGGCTGGATCACTGCAATGTACAACAACACCTGTTCGATGGTCAAAGTAAATGACCACCTATCAGAGCCATTTGGCATTGCACACTCGGTCCGTCAGGGCAGTCTGCTGTCACCTCTTCTGTACATACTGGCACTCGGGCCACTGCTATGGAAGTTGGAACAGCTAAGGGGCACACCTTTTGAACTGGGACAAGGAACAGTAGTGTTGGCATAAGCAGATAACATTACCATCATGGTGTTGGATCCCTCCAAAGTGTAGATGGTTGGCACCATCCTAAAAGAATATGAATTGGTTGCAGGGGATAAAATTAATACTGACAAATAGGTAGGTTTGCAGTTGGGTTCCTGGAGAGACAGGATGATGCCATTAGACAGCATCATCAGATGCTGGACCGACCAACAGACCAGTTAAACTGCTCGGGGTCCAGTTTGGTCCCAGCCTCAAGGTTGATAAGAACTAGGATGAGGTGGTGAACAGGGGGGGGGGACCTTACCCAGAAATGGGTTGAGAGGAAGCTGTCCCTGAAAGGTCAGGCCGAAGTGGTGAATGCTTACTTCACCTCCGTTATCATTTATCACCTGACTGTCATGCTTTGTCCTGGTTACTGCTTGACCAAGTTGGAGTGTCTCTTATTTAAATTCTTGTGGAAGAGATGTGTTCCAATGGTCAAGTGGTCGGTGTGTTGCCAGCATTCTCTGAGTGGCAGATTAGGTATGCCATGCCTCCTAATGTGCAGACACACTCCTAGGTTATGCCACCTGCAACAATTTCTAGATGGTGAGCATGTGTGGGCTCTGTTTATGAGGCTGGTCTTTCTGCAGCTCATCTCCTTGATGGAGCTGCAGTCTTGGGTAAAGAAGACACCAAGACTGAGCACCTGACACCTAGAATGTCATCAGGCACTCACAGCCCTCTAGCAGTCAGGCAATGGGATCGGTGGATGTTCCACTTTGGTGGGGAAGTGCAACAACATTCACAAAGAGATGCTGGGTGCCAATGAGAATGAACTGGCTAGTCTGTTCCAGAGGAGTTTCTGGTTGGGAACTATCATGGATAATTTCCAAATGTTCTTGGCCTGGCAGTGCTATCAGGGGGTGCTACTGGTTCAAGATAAACTCTACAGGCATGGATGTGCTGTCAGACGGGCTTGTCCGAGGTGCACACAGAGTGACGAAACCATTCTGCACATGCTCATTCAGTGTCCAGGCATTGCTAACTTGTGAGGTTTTGTCAAATAGCTGCTGTCACGTGTAGGATGGGTCCATCTGTCAGACAAGCCTGTAGTGATGATTGCACCACTGCCCTCCTTCAATCGGGCAAGCAAGGCAGTTTTCCTTTCGTTGGTGGCTATGGCAAAAGAAGTTGTTTGGTGGGCAAGGCTGATACATTCCTCTCTGATAGAGTTCTCATTGTCTTCTTCAAGTTTCACTTGAAAAGGAAACTGAGAATGGAGACAGGGGGAAGTATTGTCATCAGGTGAGTCTATTGAAAGATGGGTTGAAAGTTGCAAGAGTGACAAGAGTGGATGGTACCTCTCTAAGTTTAGACCTGTAAGTTGGAGAGAAGGAATTGGAGAGGGCACTTACTCTTGGGGTTTCAAGGAAATCATGGACAGTGGTGTTTTTCGATTATCCCTAGAGGCCTTCCTGTATCAAGAGGGCCACATCTCTACCATCCGCCCTGCCATTTTATGTCGATAACTCCTTCACTTTTGTAACAATGCATTCTTCATATAACCCTGTTATTCTGTTATTATCAATATTTAAGCTTAAAGAAAATTATCTAGTCAGTAGCATAACTCAGTACCAAAATGCAATGGTCTTCCCTTTTAAACAATGCTTAGTCTTCCTTAATCTACGTTGGTCATTTAGAGAGGACCCTTTAACCCTTAAGCATTCAGACTATTCTGTTAAAAAATTAATGCTTATTAGTTCACATTGTTTTGAAGTAATCATGCTTCATCTTGTAGCTTTGATATTTCAATGATGTGACTGATTATTATTAAAATGACATTGTAGGGTAGTAGGTGTGAGAGGTCAAATCTGATTGGTTTAAACATAAAGCAGGTTGAATATTTGAACCTGATATGGCCGGTTTAAATGCGAAAAGGTTAAAAGCAAGGTTTTTATTCAGTGTATTCTAAGTGGTTGTGTAAGCTGCAGAGATATGTATTCTCTACTTCCTGTTCAACTGCTATAAAAATGTGGGTGAATCTTAATAGCAGCTCAGGTGAGTTTTGCTAAAACAGGTGAAATATGATCACATATGATAGCATGGTGACAAGTAAATAGTAACATCTATGAGAATGTTTCTCAAGATGTTACTTCAGAAGGGAGTACAGTTCAGTAACAGGTGAATAAATCTTGCAATAAATTTTTAATTCAAATTTCTTTTGTGCATATAGATACATCTATCTATCTATCTATCTATCTATCTATCTATCTATCTATCTATCTATCTATCTATCTATC
>NC_068983.1:21791611-21796276 GCF_001194135.2 Octopus bimaculoides
TATACATACATATATATGTGTGTGTGTATTTATGTATAAGGTTTAAGGACGGCATAAGGACTACTATGAAGTCACTTGGAATGGATCCGGAAGACCTAGAAACCCTTGCTTCGGATTGAGTTGGATGGCGAACAAAAGTGTGGAGTGGAGTGAAAGCATTTGAAGAGGCCAGGATAAAGCATGCAAGACTCAAAAGAGATCTAAGGAAGAATGTTATGATTGAGAAGGTGAATGACAATGATCTTTTTGTGTGCACAGTTTGTGACAGACCATGCCTTTCTTTCGCTGGACTCAAATCTCATTTGCAAATCCATGGAAAACGAACCTCCGCCAACTACTCTGCCCATATGTCTGTGCACACCTTTGAATGCAGTGTATGCTAGAAGGTTTGCAAATCTAACGAAGGCTTCAAAAGACATTTTAAGATCTACAAAAATCAGAACTTATCTGCAGCTCTTGGTGGTCCAAATCGGATGTGCAATCTATGCGGGTGCCTTTTCAAAACATTGTTTGATTTAAAAAGCCACATCAGATGCCATGATGGTTCTAAGGTGTAGGTACAGGAGGTGGTCAAACTCTGCATAAGGGGTAGACAACCACCATATATGCATACACAAACACACACACACACACATATGCTAACTTTGGTCATTTATGATAAGAAACACCTCTTTTTGGAAACTTGAAGTAATGTATGAGACAAAAAACAAGTGAGAAATATTGTACTACACCACTGACCCCTGTCATTACTAACTTCATCGGGATTATCAATATCATCACCAAGGCAGTGAGCTAGCAGAATCGTTAGCACACTAGATGAAATGCTAATGCTTAGTGGTATTTCACCCATTGCTCTGTTCTGAGTTCAAATTCCACCAAGTTCAACTTTGCCTTTCGTCCTTTCAGGGTCGGTGAAACAAGTACCAGTTACACACTGGGGTCAATTTAATCTACTTGCCCCCCTCTCCCAATAGCTTCAGGTCTTGTGCCTTTAGTAGAAAGGATTATTAGTATCATCACCATTATTAATGGTATTACTATTACTATTATTATTAACATCACTACCATCATTTGTCTCTCGTTACTTATAGTATTACTAAATAAATTGTAACACTCACTCTTTATAGCCTCAACTTCTAATTTCGTCAACCAACGCCCTTTCTTACTGTGTCTGTTGATATTGTCCACATGGCTGAATATTTGTCGTTTCTGATTAGCTATTCTTTGTTCAGTGTAGGTCGTATCTGGGTACAATTGTTTCCAGTAACGATACATTGATCGCCTACATGAGGTTGGTGCATTTACAACGGCCCTGAAGTAACATCGGACAACATCTATTTTCATTTTCTTCGTCCATCGTGGTCTGTGTCTTGCTGCATCATACTTTTGATGAGTTCTCTTTTGTGCTGGCATATCTTAAGAAGACAAATGGCTATCCATAACTCTATGAATTTCTGATCATGATCGATTGTATGAATCCTAGTACAGAATCTATCTAATAAAATATGCCACATTCTTATTTTGCAGGACCTTAATATTCAACTGTGTGTGTGTGTGTGTGTGTGTGTGCGTGTACGCATGTGTGAACTTATTCTGCATTTGTGGATCAACAAGGCAACCAATGGTTTCATGTGGGAGTGGTCTCCACAATTGTTCCAGCTCACCACTTGAGAATGTTGGTTCTCAGCTCTCAACCTGAAGATGAGTACCAACCTTGCCAAGTGGTGAGGTTGAACAACTGTGGAAACCTCTTTCTCATCAAACTGTTGGTTGCCTTGTTAATCCACAAAGAATATTTAACAAAGTGGTGTTGAGCACTTATTCTCACTGTTCAATACCAGTATATATATATATATATATATAAATATATATATATATATATATATGTACTCATGTATATACGTGCATGTGTGTATGTATCTGTATGTTTGTTACATTTGTGTTTCTCTAAAAATTATCAAGCTACGAGCAGTGATGTGTTATCTTTTTTACCTGTCAACCAATCATATGCAGTCTCTGCACCTTCATAAATAAGAAATCTCTGACTTGAAAAAAAAAACAAAAAACACAAAAACAGATAAGGGTTAGAGACAAGAAAGCATCCAGACTGTTGTAAGTCAACACCTCAGTAATACATCCATCAAATTTATGCTAGTTTAGAAAAATGGACATAAAAATGAGTGAATAAACAAATTAATTATTATTATCATTACCATTATTATTATTATTATTATTATTATTATTATTATTATTATTATGGGGTCAATGTAATAGACTTACTGCCGCCCCTGACACTACCAGCTTTGTGCCAAAATTTTTAATCATTATTATTATTATTATTATTATTATTATTATTATTATTATTATTATTATCAAATGCTTAGCAGCATTTTGTTCTGCCTTAAGTTCTAAGTTCAAATTCTGCCAAGACCAACTTTGCCTTTCATCCTTTCAGGTTCCATAAATTAAGTACCAGAAAAACACTGAGGTTTGATGTAATCGACTAGTTCCCTTCCTCCAAAATTTCAGGCCTTTTGCCTTAAGTAGAAAGCATTATTATTATTATTATTATTATTATTATTATTATTATTATTATTATTATTATCATTATTACTACTACTACTACTACTACTACTATCACTAAGGCAAAATGCATTGCAGTATTTTTTCAGCATTATGTTTTGAATGGAAGGCAGCGAGCTGGCAGAAACGTTAGCACGCAGGGCGAAATGCTTAGTGGTATTTCATCTGTCTTTACATTCTGAGTTCAAATTCCGCCAAGGTTGACTTTGCCTTTCATCATTTCGGGGTCAATAAATAAAGTACCAGTTGTGTACTAGAGATCGAGCTAATCAACTGGCCCCCTCCTCAAAAATTTCAGGCCTTGTACCTAGAGTAGAAAAGGTTATGTTCTCGATGGAACTGTCACCAAGGCCAACTTTGCTTCATTTGGGATTGATAAAATAAGAACCAGTCCAGTACTGGGGTTAATGCAATCAACTAGCCCCCTCCTGCCAAATTTCAGGCCTTGTGCCTATAGTAGAAAGGATCATCATAATCATCAAGGTAGCAAGATGGCAGAAATGTCAGCACGTCGGGTAAAATGCTTAGCAGTATTTCATCTGTCTTTACGTTTTGAGTTCAAATTCAGACAAGGTTGACTTTGCCTTTCATTCTTTCGGGGCTATTGAAATAAGTACCTGTTAAGCACTGAGGTCGTTTTAATTGACTTACACTTTCTCATAAAATTTCAAGCCTTGTGCATTAACCACTCCCCAAAATTGCTAGCCTTGTGCCAAAATTTGAAACTATTTTTATTATTGAGTGAGAGAGTAATTCATGCCATCAAAGTGACAATGGAATAAAATATACAAATCCAATATACCCATCTGGTAAGGGTACACCAGACACATGCACCACAACCATATGTGCACAATATGGTAATTTCATATCAAGATAAACAGCACATGAACTTGCAGGTGGCACTCAGAATTTTCTTCAGATTGAGTAGCCCATCCCACTCAAAAGGTCCCTGAATAAGGGTTGTTTAAGGATGATGAACAAAACACCCATGTTTCCAGGGGTGAATTGTTCAAATTACAAAGAATCCCTCTCAGTACATGGCTATGATGCTCTCCCACTACTTCTGCTCGTGATCAGAGATGCACATATCGTCAGCCACTAAGGGACATGCTCAACTGGTTAAGGTCAAACAACTGACAAGCAAATCTGTAGAACTGAGCAGAATATTTGCTGTAGCCCATCTTTTTATACCCAGGCAAAACATGTACAAGATAACACTTCCAATCAGTAAAGATTAGAAACCATGAACATTCTTTTCTACTCTAGGCACAAGGCTTGAAATTTTGGGGGAGGGGGCTAGTCAATTAGATCGACCCAGTACGCAACTGGTACTTAATTTATCGATTCAGAAAGGATGAAAGGCAAAACTGACCTTGGCAGAATTTGAACTCAGAACACAAAGATAGACGAAATACTCCTAAGCATTTCACCCAGCATGCTGACGTTTTTTTATTTCTTTATTGCCCACAAGGGGCTACACACAGAGGGGACAAAGAAGGACAAACAAACGGATTAAGTCAATTATATCGACCCCAGTGCGTAACTGGTACTTATTTAATTGACCCCGAAAGGATGAAAGGCAAAGTCAACCTCGGCGGAATTTGAACTCAGAACGTAGCGGCAGACGAAATACCGTTAAGCATTTCACCCAGCATGCTAACGTTTCTGCCAGCTCACCGTCTTAGAAGCCAGGAATATTATTATTGCTATGGCAGTGAGTTGGCAGAATTATTATTGTGCCTGATGAAATGCTTAGTGGCATTTCTTCTGGCTTTTTACATTCTGAGTTCAAATTCCGCCAAAGTCGACTTTGCCTTTCATCCTTTTTATGGTCAATAAAATAAGTACCAGTTGAGCACCGGAATCAATGCAATCGACTTCCCCAACTCCTGAAAATTACTGTCTTTGTTTGCTAAAATTAGACTGAAGTAGTATTATTATAAACATCATCATCATCATCATTATAATAATAATAATAATAATAATAATAATAATAATAATAATAATAATTATTATTATTATTATTATTATTATTATTATTATTATTATTATTATTATTATTATTATTATTATTATTATTAT
>NC_068983.1:21797128-21797943 GCF_001194135.2 Octopus bimaculoides
GTGTGCGTGTATGTATGTGTGCTTGTGTGCACGTGCATCTGTGTGTGTATGCATGTGTGTGTTTTATAGGGCTGACTGAGGGGAAAGTACAGTATCCAATGCGTTTTCATTAGATACATGGGTTAGATCAATACAGTTTATGTTTAGCTTAATCATCTACATGGGTAGAAAAAAATTGAGGGGGGGATGGGGGGGTTCCAGAGTTCTGTTGCGAAGAAGGATTGGATTAAGTAATGAGAGGGAAAACAGAGAAGGGGTGATGAATTGATAAAAGACGAGTGAACATTAAGGAGAGGATTCTAAAGCAAAAAATTCTGAAAGAGAAATTATTAAGTAGAGGAATCATAAACCATTTTTGAATTTTAATTTTAAAAGATTTTTTTTTTTTGTATGTGCGAAGATGGTGGTGTGGTGGAGTGGACAGATTTAAGATTAAAATTTTGGTAGGTATGACTGGGTGGTTCAAAAGCTTGCTTTGCAGCCATGGAGGTTTGTTTTTAGTTCCACTGTGCGGCACCAAGAGCAAAAGTTTACTGCTGTGGTCTCAGGCTAACCAATATCTCATGAATGGATTTGGCAGTCAGAAACCATGTGGAAGTCACATGTAAAAAGTACCCAGTGCACTCTGTAAAGTGGTTAACATCAGGAAGGGCATCCATTCATAGAAACCATGCCAAAGCCGACAATAGAGCATGGCCCAGTTCTCTGACTTGCCAGCTCCTGTCAAACCATCCAAAATGGAAATTGGACATTAAACATCCAGCTATCTATCTATCTATCTATCTGTATATATATATATATATATATATATATAT
>NC_068983.1:21798519-21800155 GCF_001194135.2 Octopus bimaculoides
ATATATATATATATATATATATATTTGTCTATCTATCTGTTTATCTATTTATCTGTCTGTCTGCCTGCCTGTCTGTCTGTCTGTTTGCTTGTCTGTCTGTTTACCTGTCTGTCTATCCATCCATCTATCTATCTACCTGTCTATCTATCTGTGTGTGTGTGTGTGTGTGTGTGTGTGTGTGTGTGTGTGCGTGTGTGTAAACATGTATGTCACTCTATGTCATTACATAAGACACTACTTACACAGTAGTGAAGTTGTTTATTGTTTCTGTTTTACTTGTTGCAGTCATTAGAAAGTGGCCATGCTGGGGCACCACTTTAAAGAGATTCTGTCAAATAAATCAACTCCAGTACTTCTTTTTCTTTTTTTTTTTTTATTAAACCTGGTACTTATTCTATTGATCTCTTTTGCCAAACTGCTAAGCTTATGTCCCAACATAAACAAAAAGTCTGCCAGCTCAGCTGTTCAACATGCAAAGATATAGAATAATGTACCTTACTCATGAAACAAATAAAGGGTTGGCATCAAGAAGGAAGGGCATCTAATGTAAAATACTACCTGAGGATGTCTTTTCTAACTCATGCCATTATCAAACAAGCAGAAGTAAAACCGACAACAGAGATGATAGTGATGATGAGACAATGTCCACAAAGATGACAATGAGATGCTATTGATGATAATGATGATGATGAGAAATGGTAAAATTTACTGAATCAACAGCAGTTGATTACCTATCCTTATTTTATCAACTGCAAATGTATGAAAGGTAAAGTAAGACTTAGCAGGACATCTTAACCCTTCAGCTTTTAAAATGGCCATATCCACTCAAATAGTCCACCAGTTTTATGCTCAAACTGGCCAGATCTGACCTCTCACACCTATTCCTACAACATCGTTTTTATTTCTTTATTGCCCACAAGGGGCTAAACACAGAGGGGACAAAGAAGGACAGACAAACAGATTAAGTCGATTACATCGACCCCAGTGCGTAACTGGTACTTAATTTATCGACCCCGAAAGGATGAAAGGCAAAGTCAACCTCAGCGGAATTTGAACTCAGAACGTAATGGCAGACGAAATACTGCCAAGCATTTTGCCCAGCGTGCTAATGTTTCTGCCAGCTCACCCCCTTCAACATTATTCTACTTAGAGACCTTGCTGGTGACATGTAAAAAGCACCAATTCCATTCTGTAAAGTGGTTGACATTAGGAAGGGCATCCATCCATAAAAACCATGCTAAAAAAGACCTCACTGGTGCTGGTGCCACATTAAAAGCACCCAGTCCATTCTGCAAAGTGGATGGTATTAGGGAGGGCATCTAGCCACAAAAACCAAGCCACATAGAGAGTAAATGAGAGTATACGTGTAACACCATTACCACTAGGCCACATCACACACGAACACATACACACCATGGGGGCTTCCATACAGTTTCCTTCCACCAAATTCACTCACAAGGCATCGCTCAGTCCTTGGACTATAGAAGACACTTGCTCAAGGTACTGCACGGTGGGACTGAACCTGAAATCATATAGTTGCAAAACAAACATCTTAAACAAACAGTCATGCCTGCACCTATAACAAAGTCCTTTGTCACATTCCTGCGACCTACTGTATGGATCTCTGTCAAATCTG
>NC_068983.1:21800615-21803740 GCF_001194135.2 Octopus bimaculoides
AAAGTCCTTTGTCACATTCCTGCGACCTACTGTATGGATCTCTGTCAAATCTGTGAAGTCAATAGGGTAATAAGGGTGGAGACTCCATTCGGTCATGATTGGCCATGAGATTGCACATAGAATGTTCCCCTCTAAGGCAGAAGTTTGGGCAAGGTTATTTATGGAAGACCAGCAGTCGCCCATGCATACCAGTCTCTCCTCTACACACCACCAATGTTACCCAAGGGAAAGATAAAGGCCGATACAGCTTAGCACCAATGATGTCACAACTCATTTCTACAGCTGAAGCAACATGGAATAAAGTATTTTGCTCAAGAACACAACACACAGCCTTGTCCAGGTATTGAACTCACTATCTGATGATTGAGAGTCCGATGCTCTAACCACCGAGCCATGTGCCTTCATAAAGTTAATAATACTTGTTAGTTAACTGTGTGACAGGTTTAAGGTCAAATCCATAGGCAGGAAATTAAGGTAACAGGCATCATAGATGAGAAGGTAGGAGGTCACAAAGTCAATTTGAAGTACAGACAAAATTCACTCCTACTTTGGTATTGAGAGTAACAAACAAATGAAATGTTAAGCTTTAACCACCACTAACTACTATTACTACTGTCACTACCATCAACAATACCATCTATTTTAATATGAGCCAAAGCAGAAGACATTAAGTGGTCACTTGCTGTGTTAGAAATAGCAGCCAAATTTCCTTGACCTTACGTTCTATATTCATAAGCAAGACAGGGCACATTAGATAATGTAGTTCTCGGTATACTACATCTGAATCAAAACTGGCTGGTCATGGCTGGAATCCCCTTGCTAGTAAGATGGCTTGATATGACAAGACCTGGAGCAAAACTACAGCAATTTATTTGAATAAATAATCCAATAGTCTAATGGATGTTTGGCTACCGTGGATTAGAGAGAGAGAGAGGCAGGTGAAGCATTAGAAACCCAATGAATGTTTGCCAGTGGCTAAGGTTATCACCTTGTCTCGTTTATTTTTGTTCTCACAAGCACCCATAGTTTTATGACCTGACATTTTGCATTAGAAGTCATTGTCAAAATATGGCCGCAAAAGAGAAAAACTAAATAAAAAGTAAATTCTCTTCTGAAAGGGTCACAGGAGTCAGAACTTTTGTATAATAAAGTAATATATCATTCAGGGCCTCTAGCCAGTGGACAACAAACAGTTGTTGAAAGAGGTTCTTTTGTTCAGCTTTCCAACTTGTCAGACAGACCCAGCTAGACAAAGTTATGATGGATTACATACTATTAATCGAAAGTGAACAGAAACAAGCAAGAGAGAGAGAGAGAGAGAGAGAGATGTGTGTGAATGGTAAAGCTGGAAGTCTTCAAGTGGAATAGGAATCTATTTTGTTGTAGTATGTGGAATGAGGAAAAAAAAAAAAAAAGAATTTGTAGGAAATAGTAACAAGTTTTAAGATGAAATGGAAGCAAGACACGACTGAAATAGTAATTTGGAAGTATGTAAGTTGGACAACGATTTCCAACAATTTTTCACAACAACGGCTGTTATTGCTCTGAAGTGCAAAATTGTTCTAACAAAGTAAGTGCCTGGCAGCAGAACAGATCAATTTGATAGATGAGTAACTAGCTTGGCAACAATGAAATTCCATTTTGAACAAACAAAGGAACCAGTGGTATTAACGAAATCTTAATAGAGCATGTGATAAAGGTGCTAGATGGCAAAAGTAAAGAAATTGGGTTTGATTTTATTTCTATTTATTATTTATTACTGAAATGGTAGTGGAATGGCAGAAACTATAGAATGCCAAACTTAATACAATTCAGTATTTAGCTACAGTTCTTTACATTCATGTTCAAATCTTGCTGAGGTTAAACTTTGCCTTTTATCTCTCTAGGGTTGATAAAATAAGCACCTGACAAAATATTTTGGATGCAGGAGTGGCTGTGCGGTAAGTAGCTTGCTTACCGACCACATGGTTCTGGGTTCAGTCCCACTGCGTGGCACCTTGGGCAAGTGTCTTCTACTATAGCCTTGGGCCAACTAAAATCTTGTGAGTGGATTGGTAGACAGAAACTGAAAGAAGCCCGTTGTATATATGTATGTGTGTGTGTGTGTGTGTGTGTGTTTGTCCCCCCAGCATTGCTTGATATGTGATGCTGGTGTGTTTACGTCCTCGTAACTTAGTGGTTCAGCAAAAAGAGACCAATACAATAAGTACTAGGCTTAGAAAGAATAAGTCCTGGGGTCGATTTGCTCGACTAAAAAAAAGGTGATGCTCCAGTATGGCCGCAGTCAAATGACTGAAACAAGCAAAAGAATAAAAGAATAAAAGAATATTTAATTATAAAAATATAATAGGATCTTTTAACTATTCAGTATAGAGATCATTCTGTCCAATGTAATGCTTATTTCTTCACATTGTTTTGAATCAATCATACATCTTGCAGCTTTGAGATTTCCATTATGTGATTGTTTACTTCTGGTATAACATTGTAAGGTTGGTGTAAGAGACTTGATTTGGTCAGTTTGAACACAACACAAGTAGAATATTTTGGCTGGATATGGCCAATTTAAATGCTAAAGGGCTAGAGGGTCCACCCAAGGAAAATAGGAATCAACGGGGGTTCATAGGCAAAAAATGGTTGAGAATCACTTTAATAGATCAAACAAATGGAAAAAGATTGTAAGAATAAATACAGTCATATATAATACAGCTAATACATATCTATTCTATGTCTATTTTACTTCAGTGGAGGTGCAATGGCCCAGTGGTTAGGGCAGTGGACTCGTGGTCATAGGATCGTGGTTTCGATTCCCAGACCGGGTGTTGTGAGTGTTTATTGAGCGAAAACACCTAAAAGCTCCACGAGGCTCCGGCAGGGGATGGTGGCGAACCCTGCTGTACTCTTTCACCACAACTTTCTCTCACTCTTTCTTCCTGTTTCTGTTGTGCCTGTAATTCAAAGGGTCAGCCTTATCACACTGTCACGCTGAATATCCCCGAGAACTACGTCAAGGGTACATGTGTCTGTGGAGTGCTCAGCCACTTGCATGTTAATTTCACGATCAGGCTGTTCCGTTGATTGGATCAACTGGAGCCCTCGACGTCGTAAGCGACGGAGTGCCAACAACA
>NC_068983.1:21804288-21808158 GCF_001194135.2 Octopus bimaculoides
GTGACACATGAAATTTCTTCGAGCAAGATCGTTGCCGGTGCCCCTGAACTGGCTCTTGTGTGGGGTTGTTGTAGGATTTTCGAGCGAGATCATTGCTGGTGCCCCTGGACTTGCTCTTGTGCGGGTGACACATGAGGTTTCTCGAGCGAGATGAGCGTGGCCGTTGCCAGTACCGCCTGACTGGCCTTCGTGCGGGTGACACGTAAAAGCACCCACTACACTCTCTGAGTGGTTGGCGTTAGGAAGGGCATCCAGCTGTAGAAACACTGCCAAATCAGATTGGAGCCTGGTGTAGCCATCTGGTTTCACCAGTCTTCAGTCAAATCGTCCAACCCATGCTAGCATGGAAAGCGGACATTAAACGACAACGACGACGACGATGATGACATGCAAAACTATTACTGTTACTTTTATAAATTTTCTATTCCAAGGTCTTTGGGCTAAAATGCTACAGAATAATAAGAGTAAGAAATGATGAAGGAATTAAATGAGCTGAGGATAAGTTTAGAGGATCAGGGAGCATTATGATAATGGGAGAAAAGACAGTTTGACTAGGAAAGTGATTACAGAGGTGCTGGCAAATGAACAGTTTGTCTATCAAATAAATAAAGCTTATGTTATCTGACAAACTTGCAACTGGTTATAAATATGGCAAAAAAGAAAAAAAAATGCTCAGCTACTTTTCAAAAGAACAACACTACAATAACAGCAACAAAAGCAACAAGAAATCAAGAGAAAAGAGAAATATACCAGTTAGCAAAACAATACATACAAATTTGTCTGTGAGTGATGTTCTCTTTGTTTTTTTGAATGCTTTTGCTCTGATCTATCCAGGTATCTGAATAAGCAACATTATCAGGATTAATATTCTCCTCAGAAGTAAAAGAATTTTCTTGTAGCGAAGTCTGGGATGAATTAGGTGACGTGTGAAAGGAAGACTCCTTTGCCAAGTGTCGCTTTTGACGTGGGTTGCTCTCAAGCTCTGCATTTTTCTGCTTCTCTTTCTTCAACATATTAACTAAGATACATAGCTGGAGTCAAGGTCCATAATCAGATTTGGTTGTTGAAAACATAAACAAGGCTGAAATGCAACGATTCTTTTTTGGCAAAAGTCAGCAAAAGCTGTTATATTTCAGGATGGTAATTTTTTTTTTCTTGCCAAATAAACACATGCACTATATATTCTTTTTCACTTGTTTATTATTGTTCTTATGTCAACTGAATAATTTCGGTTAATCAAAGATTTTTCAACTCCCTATATTAAATATGTCTGACTCTGCAGCATGTGTAGTTTAGCATGCCAAGGTACTTTACTTCATAGCTTTAATGTTGAGCATATACATGTGTGTGTGTGTGTGTGTGTGTGTGTGTGTGTGTGTGTGTGTGTGTGTGAGAGAGAGCATGTGTGTGTGTCAAAAGGACCAATAGTTTTCTCAAAGTCATAAGTTCATAAGGCTGGTTTCCCAGATTCTGTGGCATATGTAACCACCTCATCACCACTGGATGGGATGCCAACCCATTGCAGGGATACTTATTTTTGTCAGCTGTGTGGACTGAAGCAATGTGAAATGAAGTATTTTGCTCAAGAACACAATGCATTACCCAGTTCAGGAATTGAAACCATAATCTTATGATCATGAATGAAACACCCTTGCCACTGAGCCACATACCTCCATACACACACACACATATGTATGTATGTATCTATGTATAACTGGTACTTAATTTATCGACCTCCCCCACCACCAAAAGGATGAAAGCAAAGTCGATCTTGGCAGAATTTGAACTCAGAACGTAACGGCAGACAAAATACCACTAAGAATTTCGTCCAGTGTGCTAACGTTTCTGCCAGCTCATGGGGGAGATAGTACCTTAGTTGGAAACATATGAAGGTAGGTGACAGGGAGGGCATCCAGCTGTAAAATATTCCATCTAATAACTTCCATTTGACCGATGCAAGCATGGAAAAGTGGACATTAAATAATGCTGATGACGATGTGGATATATATATATATATTGGGTGGGTGTGTGGTTGGTGTTAGGAAGGACATTCACCTGTAAAAACTGAGCCAAAACAAACACACAGAAGCCTTGTCAGCTCCTGTCAAGCTGTCCAACCCATGCGATATCAGCATGGAAGACGGATATTAAACAACGATGATGACAATGATGATACATGTGTGTGTGTGTGTGTGTGTGTGTGTGTGCAAACATACACACACACACACACACACACACACACACACATACACACACATGAGAGGGCGCTGAAAAATTCCTGGCTGTGGATAAAAGAAAAAATACAGGAGGATCAGTTATGATTTTTGCAACACATTCTTGCCAGTGCTTTCGAGCGAGATCGTTGCCAGTGCCCCTGGACTGGCTCTTGTGAGGGTGGCACATAAAAGACACCATTTCGAGCGTGGCCGTTTTCGTGCAGATGACACGTAAAAGCACCCACTACACTCTCTGAGTGGTTGGCGTTAGGAAGGGCATCCAGCTGTAGAAACTCTGCCAAATTAGATTGGAGCCTGGTGTTGCCATCCGGTTTCACCAGTCCTCAGTCAAATCGTCCAACCCATGCTAGCATGGAAAGCGGACGTTAAACGATGATGATAATGATGATGATGATTCCTCTCCCAGGTTCACACACTTATTGCTGCAGCCTTTCAGTTTTTCTAAGCTCTGTAAAAGAACTCAGAAGGTTGGACCCACAACCAGGCCTTTTGTGATACCCTTAAACCCAGGAAGCTTTCAGCACCCCCACCACCTGATACATACATATATATGTAAGTATATACTGGCTGGTAGCAACAGAGTTAAACAGGTAAACGTGGTACCCAGTTATATCCCTTTCTTATCTGGTTATGTTTATTTGCAAATCTTTCCCACTTTAGCTTACTCTTTTACTCTTTTACTTGTTTCAGTCATTTGACTGCGGCCATGCTGGGGCACCGCCTTTAGTCAAGGAACTCGACCCCAGGACTTATTCTTTGTAAGCCTAGTACTTATTCCATCGGTCTCTTTTTGCCGAACCGCCAAGTTATGGGGACGCAAACACACCAGCATCGGTCGTCAAGCAAAGCTGGGGGGACAAACACAGACACACAAACATATACACACACATACATATATATACATATATACGACGGGCTTCTTTCAGTTTCCGTCTACCAAATCCACTCACAAGGCTTTGGTCGGCCCGAGGCTATAGTAGAAGACACTTGCCCAAGGTGCCACGCAGTGGGACTGAACCCAGAACCATGTGGTTGGTAAGCAAGCTACTTACCACACAGCCACTCCTGCGCCTAACATTAAGTACCAAACTACTTTTGAAACCAGTGATACAGTATGATCACAGTCCAGTGAGTAAAACTAGTATGATAAAAGAATGTGTGTGTGTATCTGTGTGTGTGTGTATGTCCATGTGTTTGTGTATAAAACTGTGTGTGTATGTTTGTGTGGTTATCTTTAGAATATGCAACTAAAATGAAGTAACAAAATTTCGATCTTAGAATTACATACAAATGTAAGTAGAAAACAAAATCTGGAATCTTTTTCCTTTAAGCTGTCATTATATTTCTGTAGACAACATTTCTTACATCCTTGTAAGTTGGTGAACGAAAAAAAAAAAACCCCAAAAAAAAACAAAAAAAAAAAACAATTACAAAGAAAATAAAGTTGTAAACATAAATGTTATTAAATAACATAGAAAATATACATTTTAGAAAAATACGCGAAATAAAACATAAATACACAACCACATTGACATAAAATTTCTTCAGGAATTTTTATAAATTTAACTTTAAAAGAAATTTCTGCACTTAATCAATATATATAAACATGTGTTGGTGTCGGTCCATAATATAT
>NC_068983.1:21809962-21810739 GCF_001194135.2 Octopus bimaculoides
GAAGAAGGGTGAAAAAACAAGATGAGTGAGAAGCAAGGAGGAGGAGGAGGAGGAGGAGGAAACAGAAAAAGAATTTGCAGTGGTGCAAGGGAATCATGAAATAGTGATTGGGCGGTGATGCAAGGTAGAAGCAGACCTGAGTATCAAACCGATGCTGGTGTGTTTACGTCCCCGTAACTTAGCGGTTCAGCAAAAGAGATCGACAGAATAAGTACTAGGCTTCCAAAGAATAAGTCCTGGGGTCGATTTGCTCGACTAAAAAGGCGGTGCCCCAGCATGGCCGCAGTCAAATGACTGAAACAAGTAAAAGAGTAAAAGAGTAAAAGAGTACAGTGTGTGGATTAAATGGCTTACCAAATATAATCTCTATGAAATAAGGAAGCCTCTATAGAGTTTATTTTACTGGTTAGAAAGAGCAGCTAAACTGCTGCCATTGAATCACACCTTACCATCTTAAAAGAAAATGGAAGGACACCTGGAGTAATGTATTTTTAATGCTGGGTGGTTGGTGTTAGGGAAGGGCATTTGGCTGTATAAACCATGCCAAAGCAGACACAGAAGTCTGGTGCAGGCTCGTATCTGGCCAGCGCCTGTCAAACCATCCAACCCATACCAGCATGGAAGGCAGACGTTAAATGATGATGATGATGATGATGATGGTGATGATGATGAGGATGATGGTGTTGATGATGATGATGATGACGATGATGGTGATGATGATGAGGATGATGATGATGGTGGTGATGATGATGATGATGACGATGACGGTGATGATGA
>NC_068983.1:21810749-21819789 GCF_001194135.2 Octopus bimaculoides
GATGGTGGTGATGATGATGATGATGACGATGACGGTGATGATGATGATGATGATGATGATGATGATGATGATGGTGGTGATGATGATGATAATGTAAAAAACCATGGGATCTTAAAGCTGGAAACCCCTTGCTCAAAGACCTACTTGATTCCAGGTGAGTCAGGAATAAACACTAACAACAACAACAACAAGTTCCAAGAGACTATTCCATTCTCTTCATCATTCTTTCCCAGCATTCCCATCTGATTCCAAGCCCTATTATGTTCTTCCTATACCCTTTCCTCTTTTCCTTTATGTACTCTGACTATTTCACTCTCTCTATGCTTCTTTCTTCCTTCCTTCCTTCCTTCCTTCCTTCCTTCCTTCCTTCCTTTCTTTCCTTTCATTTTTGTTTTTCTGCTGATGAAGAATGATATCTGAAATATTAAAACACTTTCACCATTGAAAGATTAAACTAATACTTTATTTGTCAGACTTTTTTCTTCGCGTGCGCACATGCCCTTGTGTGTGTGTGTGTTGTGTGTACACACACACATATATATATATATGGCAGTGCTCCAGCATGGCCACAGCCTTAGAGCTGAAACATGTAAAAGAGTAAAAGAATATATACCCCAGAATAGAAACAAAATCAAATGTTAATATGTTGGATGCATTTAATACATATGTTTCCAGTAGTTATGCAAAATATGTTGGAATTATCTTACATAACCACTGGAAACACATGTATTAAATGCATTCAGAATATAAACATTTGCTTTTGCTTTTATTCTGGCATTAAATGACTCTCTTCCATAACAATTTGGCTGTTCTTGCTTTGGTTGGCACTCCATCGGTTACTACGTCGAGTGTTCCTGTTGATCCGATCAACGGAACAGCCTGCTCGTGAAATTAACGTGCAAGTGGCTGAGCTCTCCACAGACACGTGTACCCTTAACGTAGTTCTCGGGGAGATTCAGTGTGACACAGAGTGTGACAAGGCTGGCCCTTTGAAATACAGGTACAACAGAAACAGGAAGAAGGAGTAAGAGAACGTTACTCCTTCACTACCACTCCCTGCCGGAGCCTCATGGAGTTTTAGGTGTTTTTGCTCAAGAAATACTCATAACGCCCGGTCTGGGAATCGAAACTGCGATCCTAAGACCGCGAGTCTACTGCCCTAACCACTGGGCCATTGCACCTCCACTCCTTGCTTTGGTAGTATGGTCAATACACCAAGGATATAGGAATGGAATGTTTTACCAGACCTCAACCCAAAAACTTCCAGTAAAGGATATTGCCTAAAAGCATGCCCTTCAATATATATATATATGTGTGGGTAGGTGTGTGGATGTTGGCATTTGAGTGTGTGTGTATGTGTAAGGAGATGTATGAAAATCACAACAGCTGCCAAATCCTAGAAATACCATTGAACTGATGGAAAATAGCAAAATCCTAATAAGAGAAATCAGTTGCTTCATTCTGGCCCGGCTTCAGAACCTGTTGTCAAATAGGGGCGATTTGAACTGAAGGTCATGTTGTGTATTTTGAAAGAAGTATCTATAAAACTAGTTTTTAGACATTGAATGGCTGTGGGGGCCACCAGAATGAAACAGTAATCAAAGGAGGCCATAGATGAACAATGGTTGAGAACCCCTGGTCTAGATGAATCTTTATATTGTATTTCTGTCCACTTCGTGGTGTACGTTCTTTTCCACAATCCCTACAAGTAGAGATGCTGTATTATGCATAGTTAACACTTTTTCTGTGTCTGTGGATTCTGTGATGAGTTCTAAAGCCTACATTACTTAAACAGACATGACACACCCACAGTTGTTACACTTTAAAACTTTTGGTACTATATTTCTGTTAGCATACACTGCCTCTATTCTAATTAATTTTGAAAATAATGAAGAATTTATTAAAATAACTCAAATTTAAGCCATCAAGCCAAACAAAATCACAGTCATAGCAGATACCAGTGTCACAAGTGGCACCCGTGCCAGTGACATGTGAACGCACCCATTACACACTTGGAGTGGTTGGCATTAGGAAGGGCATCTAGCCATAAAAAAAACCATGCCAAATCAGACTAGAGTCTGGTGCAGCCTTCCAGATTACCAGCTCTGGTCAAACCATCCAACCCATGCCAGCATGGGCAAGGGACATTAAATGATGATGATATGTATGTTATCAATCAGTTTCATTTCTGTATTTCTTGTCCATAGAGAAAGAGCCGGACTCTAACATAGATTCAAGGCTCCTTCATTGGAACTTTTATCAACATCATCTAGGTATTTGTGCATATGTGTGTATGTGTGCAGTATTTGGTGTTAGTCTATGCGCAGATTTGTATGTTTGTTTTATGGATGCGTTTTTATGTATATATTTTCATGTCTAGATGCATGCATATGTATTTATGTACAAAATTTTTGGAAAGTTTTACATATCTTTACAGTTCCATTGATGGCTTGAATCTGTAGTCTTCTAATAAGTCTTTTTCTTTCAGGTTTTGTATGTATGTATGTATGTATGTATGTGTATGTGTGTGTATACACACACACACACACGCACATGCACACACACACACACACACACACACACACACATATATATATATATATATATATATATATAGGTGCTTGTGTGGCAAGAAGCTGTGCTTCTCAACCGCACAGTTTTGGGTTCAGTCCTGGGCCACCTGGAGTAAGTGTCTTCTACTATAGCCCCGAGCCAACCAAGTCTTGCGAGTTGATACGGTAGATGGAAACTGAAAGATGCCTATCATTTACATATATATGTGTGTGTGTGTATATTTATGTATGTGCATCTTTGTGTCTGCGTTTGTCTCCCTGCGATCGCTTGACAACCAATGGTGGTGTGTTTACATCCCTGTAAAGTTTTGTGTTACCATTTACAGTAATAGTGTGAACAAAGGAAAAGACAGTTTAATACTCTTAGGAGAGTAAATATGAAATGTATAACATAATAGTTACAGTATAATGTAGTCTTTCGGATGACAATGGGATTTATCATTTTGTTATCTGAAGGATCACAAAATATCAAGAAACTCCGAGTGACAACAGAATAAAGCCTCAACTTTAAATGAATAAACTCTACTACATGAAATGTACTCAGTACTCAATCTTTTTCTGTGTACTTTCAAACGTGTACACACAAACACACACACACACGCATACATATATGTGTATGTATATATAAATATATGTGTGTGTGTGTATATTATAACATGCGTTTTTTCCATTCCTTAAATTTTTAAATATACTCAAATACCCAAAATTTCAAGGAGTTCCTGCCTTAAAAACAGGAACAACACCAAAGTTATTTTGTGTTCTTTGCTACATTGGTTTCTATTAACCCATTTATTCTATCTGAAGAATTATTATTCATTAAGATAGAAGAAATACATATAATTAAATATATTATAAATATATGTGTATATACATATATAAATGTGTGTGTATATGTATGTGTGTGTGTGTGTATTTATATATACACATACTGCATGCTCTGTGTGCAACTAATGTACACATACAGATATACACACAGAGACGTATACATTTATATACACTCGTAGACACAGATACAACAATATAAATACATATGTATACACACACAGAGACACACACACACATACATATACACAAAAATGTGTACATATATTCTATGTCAGTACACACGTGTTGTATACTTAGAAATAACACTCGAATATATATATGCATAAATATCTTGAACATAAAACACATACATATACCTACACATCTACATCGCATATATATATCTATATATATCTATCTCTCTCTCTCTCTCTCTCTCTATATATATATATATATATATATATATATATATATATATATATATATATATATATATATATATATATATATATATATATATACACACACACACACACACATACATGTAGGATTTCTGCAAAGAAGGTTGCCATGGGCAACACACTGCAATTTCTGGCATCACAAAAGGATATTGATTTCGTTATCTCTTTGCATAATGATATTCTTCAGTTTGCTTTCCTCCGCTGAGAAGTACGGACTCACATCAAGATCTTGGTGGTTGGCTGCGTTGGTTTCTTTACTTCTTGTCTCTGACTGGAACCTTGCTGTTTGTTCTTCAAGCCGTTTCTGTTTATAGAAAGAGTTGCAATGTAAACCCAACTGACATTTTACTAAAAGAATGCAATGAAGAAGAAGAAGAAGAAATAAGAAGTCTAGAATATCAAATATTTTAACTGGCTTTTGTGTCTATGCATATAAGAGATTAACTATGCATATATGCACCTATAGATATAAGTGTAAAAAAAAGAATATATACATACATGCATAAATATATATATGTATGTATATATATGTATATATATATATATTTGTGTGTCTGTGTGTATGTATATATATATGCATGTGTGTGTAACACAGATACATTGGTACATATAGATAAATGTACACACACACATTCACACACATATATATGTGTATGCATGTATAAATACATACATATACATGTGTGCATGCATAAATGAATACATATGCATACATAATTATTTGCATTTGTACATTATTGCTTGTGTTTATGTATGTATATATATATATATATATATATATATATATATATATATATATATATATATATATGGGAGAATGTACGAAAAAACAACAACAGACGAGGACAGGTGGTGTAAATAACAAAAGGATGTATTAGTATGACGCTCGGGAATACGGAAAGTCTTTGACGTTTCGAGCTACGCTCTTCAACAGAAAGAATACGGAGACAAGGAGAAAAACACGGAGAAAAAAAATTGAATAGTGTCCAGTCAACGGTCAATCATAATAATGGCTGATCATAACAATGGCTGACCGGAAGTTAGAAATTCTTTTTTCAGGAGAGCTAAGAAAAGGGGGAGATATGCATAAATACACACACACACACTCATATATGTATATTACACACATGCTTATAAATACGTATGTGTATGTGCGAGTGCATATATATGTATATATATATATAGATAGATAAACAGCGAGAGATAGATATAGAAATACACATATATAAAAACACAAACATAGACACACATGTGTGTGTGTGTGTGTGCACGTGGGTGTGTGTGTGTGCACGTGGGTGTGTGTGTGTGCACGTGGGTGGGTGTGTGTGCACGTGGGTGTGTGTGTGTGTACGTGTACGCGTGTGTGTAGTAATACCAGTAATTAAAACTGTTTGATTTGTTTCAGTACTGCTCAGACTTTTATAATCATATGACAGGCTTACAGAGGAATTATTTATTCAGACAAAATGAAGCCCATAATCATTGATATTTTTAAGATTTAAATGCTTGAGCAGTTAAAGCAGCCAAAATATTCAACCTGTTTTATGTTGAAAATGATTAGATCCAGCTTCTCACACCTACCCTACAATGTCATTCTAAACATAAACATTCACATCATTGATATTTTGAGGCCACAAGATAACTCATGATTAATTCGAAAGAAGGTGAATAAGTAAGCATCATTTATTCTTCATTATTAATGTTAAATTTTAATGTTAAAGGGTTTAACATTTAAAATATAATGCTTGATAACATATTTAGACGTAGGGATAGAAATAAACATGATAGTGTAAGAAACTTGTGAGATGTTGTACGCACAGAAGTAGCCCGGGGGGAAAAGAAAGTGGAGAGGCACAAAAGTAGGGAGAATGGAAAAGAGAACGAGATAAAAAAGATAAAGGAAGATTGAGGTAGAGTGGGGGGGGGGGAGAAGGAGCTGATGATGGGAAGGTATTAAGGAGTAGGCAGTTTGCTGAGTAAAAGTAACAGTAAAAATAATAGATGTGACTATGTGATGAAGAAAAGCATATAGTAATGAGAAAAGGCTGTAAGAATGAACAAGAAAGTACAAGGTGTATTAGTATGTAAGTAATTGACTGAAGAGAGAGTTAGAAAGAAGCAAGGAAGTCGAGGGGTGGAAGAGATGAATGCATGAAAATATATGCAGAGTGAATGTGTTAAATTTTACATAAGGCAGCCATAGAAACCATGCCAAGGCAGAGACAGTAGAGCTTGGTGCAGTCCTTTTCGCTCACCAGCTCCTGTCAAACCATATAACCATGCCAGCAGGGAAGGTGGACATTGTATGACGATGATGATAACGATAACAAAGACGATGGTGGTGGTGGTGGTGGTGGTGCTGATGATGATGATTATGACTGAAGAAAGGAATAAAGAGAAAATGCCACTGAAATATAAAGGAGAGAAAAGAAAAATGAGAGGTGTAATAAATATATATATATTGACTGTACAGAGAGAACAGCTGTTCTTTGCTTAAAGTGAAGCAAAAACATTGTATAGATAAAGTTAAATATGAGTTGTTGTTTTTTCCAAATATGATTAAAACAAAAGTCAGTATTCCAATAGTTTTCAGTTCCTCTATGAAATACATTTGAACAACATTTAGCTAAAAGTGTGTCTTTAACAAAAAGTGCAGATAAGAAAGAAGTCTAGATGCTCATAATCTATTTACATAACTTTAAGGATAGGCCTAAAAAAAGATTAAAGAATTTCAAAGAAATTTCACCAATACTAAATATATTGTAGTTTTAACTTCTATACATTCAGCTTATAATAGATTTATTTTGAAGATATTTTCAGATGTGTTCTTTTCTAGAGTCATACAAACAGCACAATCAAAATCCCATAGAATATGGTTTTACAAATTCATCACTTAAAGCTTGTGGTATATTTATCATCTTTCAGTTTCCAAATGTACTGTGAAAGAGTAGTGATGGAAGAGAGTTGGCATTTTTATTCTCTTGGTTCCTTAAAGAATATGTTTATTGTATATACCAACTCTTAAAGGGGCATTCAGTTAAGCCTAAGTAAATTTGTTCATGGTAGTCTACAAATTTCGTTTTAGCACAATACACCTCATGGAGAGATGATATTGGCACAGTTATATAGGAATTGATTACATGATGCAAACCTGTTACTGTATTTTATTCTGTAGAAGATGGAAATCAGGTTCTTGATGTATCTAGAACAGATGTAACTTACATGCAAGCATAACATCATTACTTGGCTTAATTCACCCTGTAGTCTGGGTGTAGCAGCCAATATCACAAAAGCTTATATAAATCTAGAACAGAAGTATTTTCCCACTGGTCATAGACACCAGAAAAAGCTTCAACAAAAATTCTCTGAAACTTCTCTACCAATCTTGGCTTTATATTTTACCATATCCCTGTGCAGGTAGCACATAAAAACACCATTTGAGTGTGGCCGTTGCCAGTACCGCCAGACTGTCCCTTGTGCCGATGGCACATAAAAGCACCCACTACACTCCCGGAGTGGTTGGCGTTAGGAAGGGCATCCAGCTGTAGAAACTCTGCCAGATCAGATTGGAGCCTGGTGCAGCCTTCTGGCTTGCCAGTCCTGTCAAATCGTCCAACCCATGCTAGCATGGAAAGTGGACGTTAAACGGTGACGACGACGACGACGACGATGATGACTATGATGATGATGATGATGATGATTTGCTTCTAGTATCAAATATATTTTAATTTTGTTGTTTATTATTCTTTTAATCCTATAAAACTTCATAATTACCATCCCCATTGCACACACTTAGTCACACACACACAAATTCAAAAATACACTTTCGGTAACATACATTCAAACTGACTGACAATATACTAGGCTCATCTCAAGGAAAAGATATCAAATCTAATTTCAAAGAAAAAAAAAACCTCTAGAATTTATTTCCAATTCACTATGTATCTGCCTCATCAAGTAACACATATAAATACACAAATGCACAAACACATCCAAAGCTAAATGACAGACATTTAAAATTCTTCAAACAGGTACGGCTATGTGGTTAAGAAGTTTGTTTTGCAGTCATGTAGCTCTAAGTTCACTCCCACTAGGCTGTACCTTGGGCAAGTGTCTTAAATTATAACCCCCCTGGCCAACCAATGCCTTTAGAGTGAAGCTGATAGATAAAAGCTGTGTACAAGCTCATCGCCATCATTCACATTTAATGTCCATTTTCCATGCTGGCATGGGTTGGGCAGTTTGACAGGTGTTGCTCAGGCTCCATGTCTATTTTGGTAGGGTTTCTACGGCTGGATGCCCTTCCTAATGTCAATATATCTATATTTATGTATGTGTGTCTGTGCTTTTGTATTTGTCTCCCGCCTCAGCACTTGACAACAGGTGTTAGTTTGTTTTCATCCCTGTGCCTTAAAGGTTCTACAAAAGTGGCTGAAAGTATAAGTACTAGTCTTAAAAAATAAATAAATACTGGGGTTGATTTTGTTCAACTAGAACCCTTCAAGGCATTGTCCCAGCATGGTCACAGTCTAATGACTGAAGAAAGCAGAAGTAACAAAGTAAAGCATAAAACCAAAAACAGAATAAAAAATACCCCTAAGGTAAAATTAAACCAATCAACTTCCCCCACCCAACCACTGTTTGAGGAGCCTCCTAGCCCCTACACACCATCCCTGAACATTATATAAGATTTCTGCTCTACAAACACTTTATCAACTGATAAAGTGTTAGGAGGCAGGAAGATGCTTGCCTAAAATGCCACACAGTGGGACTGAACCCAGAACCATGTGGTTTGGAAGCAAACTTCTCACAATGTAGCCATGCCTGTGAAAGTACTTGTCTGAGCGTAGAGATGGGTGTGTGCATAAACATGTGTGTGTGTGTGTGTGTGTGTGTGTATTTCAAAAATTTTATAAAAACATAACAAACTGAAAATTCATAGCATATTCCTCATCAAATTTCGTGCCTTTAACATTTTAACATTGAGTTTGTTCACTTTTGGTGTTGCCAGTGGCAAAAAGCCACTGGGAATAGCTAACAAATGTGTGTGTATATATATATATGTATGTATATATATATATGTGTGTGTGTGTGTGTGTGTGTGTGTGTGTGTGTGTGTGTGAGTGTGTGTGTGTGTTAAAATTTTACCTTTGAGATTTTTATTCTCATGCTGGCCACCTGATAAGATTGGTATTTTAAATA
>NC_068983.1:21819817-21820905 GCF_001194135.2 Octopus bimaculoides
TATATATATATATATATATATATATATATGAAAGTGTTCTATTTGAAAACTGCTACAAATAGGTTAGTTTAAAAGATGCTGTTTATCTAACCAGCTTCTTCTTCTTATTTAGTGATTTCCTTGGAAAAACAGTGATATTACACAAACAAATTAAAATTATTCAACTATATATGGTATCATTATAGATAATTTTTTTAAATTTAATCTTTGCAATCAATAAAGTCAGTATTTACATTTCGGATTATCTATTTAATATCCTTCCATAGTTAATGTTGGCACTAAATCAACAGGACCTGTGCTGTCCAATACAGCTGCTGTACATTCTTTTATATTATTTTGATTGTTTTAGTTATCAGAGAATGGTCATGCTGGTGCAATGTATCAAAGAGTTTAGTCAAATCCAGTACTTATTTTTATATCTGAAAATTAGTCTGTGGATCTGTTTCTACCAAGCTGATAACTTACAGAGGATGTAAACAACCAATAATACTGGTTACCAAGTGAAGTCTCGGTCACAGCTGATGCCAGTGACTTATAAAAGATATCCAGTGCATTTTGTGAAATGGTTGGCATTAGGAAGGGAAACAAACAAACTGGAGCCTGGCACAGCTCTGGTGAAAAATCCGTCTAACCCATGCTAGCATGGAAAACAAATGGTAAATGATGAAGATGATGATCATCATGATCATGATCATGATGATCATGATCATCATCATGACGATGAAGATGATGATTATGATGATGATAATGATGACAACAATGTCATTGATGATGATAATGATGATGACAATGATGATGACGATGATGAAAATGACGACGATGATGATGATGACGACGATGATGATGATGACAACGATGATGATGACAACGATGATGATGATGATGGTGGTGATGATGACAACATTGATGACAACAACAATGTTGATGATCACAATGACGATGATGACGATGACGACGATGACGACGATGGACGAAGGCGACGATGACGATGACGATGACGGCGATGATGATGATGATTACGACGACGATGATGATGATGGTGATGATGATAACAATGATGATGACAGCAATGATGACAACAACGATGT
>NC_068983.1:21821439-21822778 GCF_001194135.2 Octopus bimaculoides
GATGGTGATGATGATAACAATGATGATGACAGCAATGATGACAACAACGATGTTGATGACAATGATGATGACAATAATGATGACGATGGTGATGATGACAATGATGATATATATGCATGTTCATCTGTCAAAGTGATGACGACCATCAAGTCATCCTTAAGGAGGAATGATGACTTACATGGTAACTTTGATTAAAGTGTAAAAGAGTTGCACACCGTCAACCTCACGCTTTTGTCTTTAACCCTCTTCAATTCTGGATCAAAACCAGATAAAGACAACTAAAGATGGAGGCTGATTCATTGGATGACCAAGACGTCTTACTTGCCTCATCTTGATCCCTGCACTCCACGATGCATTGCTGCAGCCACCTTTCTCTCTGTTGAGCCCTGAAGGTTTCTTCCTCAGAGTCCATTGGATCCAGTCCCCACGTGCATAGGTAGTCAAGCCTTCACATGCTAATTAATTCATGGCATTTTTTCTTTTCTATCTTCCTTCTGATGAAGGACTAATATCTAAAATGTCAAGACACTCTCCTTTCTTTATGAATCTTTAAACTAACCAAAACAATTTTTCTCTTTGCTACAGCTTATCTCGCGATGCTGTCTTCTTTCTGTGCTCATTACTTTCTTAATATATATATAGGCGCAGGAGTGGCTATAGGTGCAGGAGTTGTTGTGTGGTAAGTAGCTTGCTTACCAACCACATGGTTCTGGGTTCAGTCCCACTGTGTGGCACCTTGGGCAAGTGTCTTCTACTATAGCCTTGGGCCAACCAAAGCCTTGTGAGTGGATTTGGTAGACGGAAACTGAAAGAAGCCCATCGCATATATGTATGTATGTGTATATATATATATATATATATATATATATGTATGTATGTATGCATGTGAATATGTTTGTGTGTCTGTGTTTGTCTGTAATAACTGTTTGACACTGTGTGTCTGTGTCTGTAATAATAATAATAATAATGATAATAATAATAATTATTATTATTATTATTATTATTATTATTATTATTAATATATACATATTTACTTATACTGTTTTCTTTTCACTTCTCATGTTTCATTACATGCATTGTCTATTCATTTATTTACTTATCGTTTGTTTATTCATCAAGGCTGTTTTTCTTCATCTTACATTAAATAATGCTTCTTCTTCCCCTTTAGCACATATTTACCAATTTTTGTTTGTAGTGCATTGTTTTATGAGTTCGTATAAATCAACTTTGGTTTGTATGTTCATTTGCACTATATACATAAGCATGTGTGTGAGATTGTGTACGTATGCATGCACACACACTCACACACACACACACACACACACACACACACACACAC
>NC_068983.1:21823205-21823438 GCF_001194135.2 Octopus bimaculoides
ACACACACACACACACACACACACACACACACACACACACACACACACACACACACACACAAACATATATAAGTATATATATATTACGTCTGGGTAGAGTCATAATGTCTTAATGCTTTATTATCCAACACACTCACCAGTTCGATTTCCACTTATTTATTATATTTTTGGTTCTAAAGTTTTTGTTGCTCTTGCAACCTTGTCAATGGGTGTTGAATCTTTCTCTCTCGCCC
>NC_068983.1:21823448-21824665 GCF_001194135.2 Octopus bimaculoides
CTATATATATATATATATATATATATATATATATATATATATATGCAGGAGTGGTTGCGTGGTAAATAGAGCTTGCTTACCAACCACATGGTCCTGGGTTCAGTCCCACTGCATGGCACCTTGGACAAGTGTCTTCTACTATAGCTTTGGGCCAACCAAAGCCTTGTGAGTGGATTTGGTAGACGGAAACTGGAAGAAGCCCGTCGTATATGTATGTGTGTATATATATATATATATATATATATATATATATATACACACACACACATGCATACACACACACATATATATATATATATATGTATGCGTGCGTATATGTTTGTGTGTCTGTTTGTACCCCCAGCATCACTTGACAACCGATGCTGGTGTGTTTGAGTCCCCATAACTTAGCAGTTTGGCAAAAGAGACTGAGAGAATAAGTGCAAGGCTTACAAAGAGTAAGCTCTGGGGGGTCGATTTGCGGTGCTCCAGCATGGCCGCAGTCAAATGACTGAAACAATCCTTTCAGAGTCCTTTCAGAGTTAATAAATTAAGTGCCAGTCAAGTACTGGGGTCGATGTAATCAATTATCCTTCTCCCCACAAATTCCAGGCCTTGAGCCTATAGTAGGAAGGATTATTACTCATATAAGATACTAAGATATTACTTGTTATCTGCATGTAATAGATGTATTCCATTAAACTCAGGCCATAAGCTCAGAATAAAGACACATTCATTCATACTGAAGGTGTTCAGTTTTTCAAAGTCAATAGCCACTATAATATCAGCAAAGTTACGTGTAGCAGAGTACAGTACACAAGCTTCATGGTGTGTCTATTGAATATCTTATTATATCTGCTAAAAGAGAGAACGTGTCTAACACCTTAAAGGTTACTTTTCAGATGTCTGTGGATGAATTCCGAATGGAGCATTATGTGTGTGTGTGCATGCACATGTATGCCCACACACATTGTTCATTTGTAGATAGGTTCAGCAAATGAAAGCACTCAATACATTTCAGAGTTATGAACATTTTCTTTATAGTATAAGACTAAGGCTTGCCAAATATCTTTTTCTAACATGAAACTTTAGTTGTTGCCAACAAACTCTTAAGATATTGTAAAGTATGCTTGTTTGTAAATACCTGTGTGAGTATGCATGTGTATGTGTGTGTATACACACACACATGTTCATATATACATGTATGTATGTATATATATATATATATATATATATAT
>NC_068983.1:21826677-21832118 GCF_001194135.2 Octopus bimaculoides
ATATATATATATATATATATATATACACATATATACACATACGCAGAGAGACAGACAGACAGACAGAGACTGATATTTATTTATGCTCATATACATAAAAAAAATATAAATCCTGACTTTATTATAGTCCATTGTTATTTGTTCATGTTGTAAACATTGAATAATTAACTCACTGATACAAGAAGAACAATGCCAGAACAATAGCCACAGAGAGCGGTGGACGACAACCAAGAAGAAAGCAAAATGAGAAAAAAACATTAAAAAAAAAACAGAACAAAAACACTGCCAGTCATTCCTGTTAGTGGAATCAGAAAAGGGTAAAATCATAGCAAACAGAGATTGTGACATTTTATTTAAAGTTTTTGCGGATAGTATTTCATTTTAACAATACTCTTGATCATGGATCCTCTATCAATATCATTGAACCACGTTCTCATTACATTGAGGTGTAAGTGGCTGAGTATTCCGTAGACACATGTAACTGGCACTCCGTCGAGTACAACGACAGGGGTTCCAGTTGGTCCAATCAACGGAACAGCCTGCTTGTGAAATTAACGTGCAAGAGTGGATGAGCACTCCACAGACATGTGTACCCTTACTCTTTTACTGTTTTACTCGTTTCAGTCATTTGACTGCAGCCATGCTGGAGCACCGCCTTTTAGCCGAGCAAATCAACCCCAAGACTTATTCTTTGTAAGCCTAGTACTTATTCTATCGGTCTCTTTTGTCGAACCGCTAAGTTATGGGGACGTAAACACACCAGAATCAGTTGTCAGGCGATGCTGGGGGGATAAACACAGACACACAAACATATACACATACATAGATATATATACATATACATATATACAACAGGCTTCTTTCAGTTTCCTTCTACCAAATCCATTCACAAGGCTTTGGTCGGCCCAAGGCTATAGTAGAAGACACTTGCCCAAGGTGCCACACAGTGGGACTGAACCCGGAACCATGTGGTGGATAAGTAAGCTACTTACCACACAGCCACTCCTCAATGAAATTCTCAAGGAGGGTCAGCGTGACACAGTGTGACACAGCTAGCCTTGTGAAATACAGGTACAACTCAATTTTGTCAGCTGAGTGAACTGGATCAACGTGAAATAAAGTGTCTTACTCAAGGACACAAAGCAGCAATGGGAATTGAACTCATGATCTTATGAGTGTGAGCTGGATACCCTAACCACTAAGCCACACATGTACTGCTAACATAATTCTCAGACAGAATCAGTATGGCACATCATATGACAAAGGTGGAACATCTATTTTTTTTCCTTCTTGTAGTCAGGAGGGGGCGGCAGTACCCATGATCCTTCAAGGATAATTGTGACTTGTAAGAAGGGAGCAAGGAATGTATCCTTAAGCTGAAGACCTGACCAAAATCCTTGTAACAGTGTGGACTCCACTAAAGGTACACAAAGTGCCAGATAATGATGTTAGATTAGGGGACAGACTAAGTTGCCTCCACTCCCCACCCCGGTCACATCTTTCCTATTCTCTCTCTCTCTCTCTCTCTCTCTCTCTTTCTCACTCTCCTCTCTCTCACTTTTCTCTTTCTAACTCTCTTCTCTCTCTCCCCTCTCTCCCCACTTGAGGTAGTTATGTTTCCTCTCTAATACAAGACTCCCCTTATCTGTTCCTCATTACTACTCTACACCTCAGTTGAAAGGTTCTTGCAAGCTATTTAGGGACCTCGCTGCTGCTACTGGTGCCACATAAAAAAAGCTTCCTGTAAAGTGGTTGGCATTAGGAAGGGCATCCATCTGTAGAAACTGTGTCAAAGCAGCCAGCAGGGATTGGTGCAGCCTTCTGGCTTGCTGGTTCCTTGCCCAGACTTGTGCTTCAAAGGGTAACTTTCTTGGTGTAATTTCATGGTCCTTCATGACTGAAGGGGGTCTCAGTCAACTGGAGAGATGCAGAAAAGGGAGCCCAAAGTTGAGAGCAGTGGAGAAAAGTCATTGAAGAAGTAACAATCTATCTAACCATATAAATGCTTCACTATCAGCTAGAAGGGGTCAATGCTGGACCTTTCAGTATTTATATCCTTTGCTTTTCTCTAAGAAACACTTTCATCATCATCATTTAGTGTCTGCTTTCCATGCTGGCATGGGTTAGATGGTTTGACTGAAACTGTTAAGCTGGAGGGCAACACCAGGTTCCAGTCTGATTTGACATGGTTTCTACAGCTGGATGCCCTTCCTAATGCCAACCACTCTAAGAGTGTAATGGGTGCTTTTTACATGCCACCAGCATGGGTTCCAGTTACGTGACACCAACATCAGCCATGACTACAATTTATCTTGGCTTGATGGGTCTTCTCAAGCACAGCATATTGTCAAAGGTCTCAGTCACTTTGTCATGTAATTTTCATGGGAGAATATAAAAGAAGTTTCTTGTTGCTAACTTCTGGGTATTTATTTACAAGTAGCCATCTCATTTGCTGAATGCAGATGAGCTCACTGCACATATCTGAGCCCTCAGAAAGTAAAAAGTCAGAACAAAAACCGCCAAACATTTTATCCAACACTCTAAAATTCCCACTGATCCACAGAATTAATAATAAAGATAGAAAAAATGTAAAACAAAAAGGGAAGTTAGAATTGAAACTCAAATTAAAATTCAATAAAGTAACTGAAACTTAAATTCATTTTTTTTTTCGTTTATTTCAATAAATATTATCTTTAAACCAAATATTTTTTTTCTTTTTATCAGAATCAGATTTCAATTACATATCTTTTCTTCAACATAATTTTGCTTTATGAAAATATTTCAGATCTGTAACTAACTAGACATGTCACAAACAAAAAATTCTATCAATTTAAATTAAAACTGCTATGTCTATCAATTAAAAAGAAAATTTTACTAAAAGCTACACTAAAAAAAAAGGTGGAGGATAGAATTGAATTATCTATTGAAAGCTCTGAAATTGTCCATCTTAATTAGCCATACTAGACAAGTAAAATATTTTTTAAAAACCCCACACAAACCCTTCACCCACAGTCCTGAAATGGGACATTACTTTATTAACCCCAGAAGAATAAAAGACAAAGCTGAACCATGGACAAGGCTTGAACTCAGAGTATAGAGTTGAAACAAATACAATAATGCATTTTGTTCAATGATTCAACTATTCTGTGAATTTACTGCTGATAATGCTTACTAAAGTTTTTACATACCTGGAGCGTATTCCCGCACCAATTTCGATGATGATAATCATCTCCATTTTTATATCTGTTTACAAGTTGGTATGAGTTGGATAGGATGCCAGAGACCATTCACTTCTAGATATAAGTGAAGGTGCATGGCTTAGTGGTTAGGGTATTCAGTTTATGATCATAAGGTCATGAGTTTGAAAACCGGTGACACACTGTGTCCTTGAGCAAGCCACTTTATTTCATGTTGCTCCAGTCCACTCCGCTGGCAAAAATGAGTAATGTCATGCCTGTAATTCTGTGTCACATTGCATGTCTCTGTACACATGTCTGTGGAGTGCTCAGCCATCTGCATGTTAATTTCATGAGCAGGCTGTTCTGGAACTCGCGTCATTATAACCGATGGAGTACCAGTTCTATATATGTCAAGAGACCACATCTCGCTTGTATGTTTTATTTTGACAATAGGTTTCTCAGGTTTCTCTGACTATCACCAACTACTTTACAGAGAATATTCACCACACTTTATCATGGCACCAACACTAAAGAGGCTGTCATATCCTCAGTAACATACCATACCTTCCTCTTTACACTACATTTTCTTCACTTATTCACGAATCACATAGAGACATAAAATTAGTACCAGTAATACAATGGAGGAGTCACTCCAAAATGCTCTAAATACAGTCTGTTATATATGTTCACCTTGGACTAAATTGATCAATGATCTTTAACACAGAGTAAATACATGACTGTGTAGCTGAGAATCTTGCACCTACAGGATTTAGGATTCAATCACTCTGTGCGAAGCTCCAGTTAAATTTCTTCTACAAAAGCCTCATTTTAGTCAGCAAGTTCCAGTCTGATTTGGCATGGTTTCTACAGCTAGATGCCCTTCCTAATGCCAACCAATGTACAGAGTTGTTGGGTGTTTTTTTTTTACATGGCACCAGCACAGGTGCTTTTTATGTGACACCACTACAGGTAACTTTTATGTGGAACCCGCACAAGTGCTTTTTACATGGCACTGGTAAGGGGCTCTTGCAAGGCAAAAACCTCTTCAGCTGGGATGGGAGCATTAACAATTCTGCTTTCATAGATGGGGCTTCACAACAACAGCAAGGTGCCAGATATCTTGGGGTCCTTTTGACAATAAAAGAGCATTTGACAATTAGAATATCTGGCGCAACAAAGTTACTATCTGACTCATTACAAGCATGGAAAAACGGACATTAAAATGATGTTATATGTTGGTGCCATGACAGGACAACAGAAAGATTCTGTTAACTTCAAAGCATCACATCAACTAGAAATTGAGCAAAAGGCCAAAATTGAAACAGTTTTTCTTTTAGATGATCCCAAGTGTTTAACCATTCACCTAAAATCATAAAGGTGATGATGACCTTTACTGAAGATTTTAGATATCAACTAGTTAAGATTCCCCTCCTACTTTGAAGACCAATCTTCTTCAATAGGCTGGGTATAATTAGTGAATGACAGCCTTTGATTCACCAGCTACAAACATGAGCCAATTAGGAATCATCTTTGCAGTTATTCATACTGCCAAATCTCACTTAAATCACATGCTGCCATCATAAAATTATAAGGAAATGCTAGAAACATAACCATACTCAAGAGAGTCATGGTTTGGTCTACTTGATCAGGAGTGACCTTATCAAGCAGGTCTATGATCAAAGGATTTCAACACACACACACACAGATACAGGTAAACGCATGCACACATACACATGCACACGCATATACACACACACGCACACACATGTATTGATAAACTAGAAGCAGAAACACTAAAGACAAGATAGAATGACCCAGCATGACCAGGACATACAATGGTTTGAATGAACAACAGAACACACCTGAGTGAAGAATGCAAATTGAAAAAGAAACAAAAAACTGTGATTAAGGAGCATGCTATGCAACCACATACTCATTACTCTCTTTACTCTTTTACTTGCTTCAGTCGTTTGACTGCGGCCATGCTGGAGCACCGCCTTTAGTAGAGCTAATCGACCCCAGGACTTGTTCTTTGTAAGCCTAGTACTTATTCTATTGGTCACTTTTGCCAAACCGTTAAGTTACAGGGACGTAAACACACCAGCATCGGTTGTCAAGCGATGGGGGGGGGGAATAAACACAGACACACAAACGCACTCATATATATACATATACATATATATGACGGGCTTCTTTCAGTTTCCGTCTACCAAATCCACTCACAAGGCTTTGGTCGGCTCGAGGCTATAGTAGAAGACACTT
>NC_068983.1:21833807-21840884 GCF_001194135.2 Octopus bimaculoides
GGAGATATACAAATGTAAGCAAACACAAACACAAATGTGCATACACACACACACACACACACACACACACACACACACACACACACACACACACACATGTATGAAAATATAAACATGATGAGCTACTTTCAATTTCTTATTTCTTTATTGCCCACAAGGGGCTAAACATAGACAGGACAAACAAGGAGATTAAGTTGATTTCATCGACCCCAGTTTTGTAACTGGTACTTAATTTATCGACCCTGAAAGGATGAAAGGCAAAGTCGACCTCGGCAGAATTTGAACTCAGAACGTAACAGCAGATGAAATACCACTAAGCATTTCGCCTGGCATGCTAACATTTCTGCCAGCTCGCTGCTACTTTCAATTTGTGTCTCTCAGATCCCATCGCAAGCAAAGGCTATTGTAGAAGACACCCAAGATGCAGCATAGTGTGAGACTGAACCTGAAATCACATGATTCAGAAACAAACCTTTTAATTCCACTGCCACATCTGTACCTCATAAATTAAAATCAATTAGTGAAACAGGAAAAAATTTTAAACGACCCTGAATCTTAAATTGAAACTCAGATTAAAATTCAATAAATTAACAGAAACTTAAAATACTTTTTGAAAGATCTCAATAAATATTATTTTTAAACCAAATATTTTTTTTTCTTTTTATCAGAATCAGATTTCAATTACATATCTTTTCTTCAACATAATTTTGGTTTATGAAAATGCTTCAGACTTGTAACTAACTAGACATGTCACAAACAAAAAAAAAATTCTATTAATTCAAATTAAAATTGCCATATCTATAAATTTTATCTAAATGTTTTCTTATTAAAAGCTTCAACAAAAAAGTATAGAATTGAGCTATTTATTGAAAGCTCTGAAATTGTCCACCTTAATCATATATATTAGACAAGTAAAACAACACACTGACCGTATTTGCACACATACCTGTACACACGCACCTATACACACACACACGCAGATATATATATATAATCACAAGAATTTACCTTTAATATATCGAAACATTTCTGTATTTTCCGCATGTCAGCTCCGACATCTAAGACTGCTTCCAAATCAGAATCTTCTAAGTATTGGTTTACCAAATCTATACATCTCAAAAACAAAATGGTTGGATGATTTTAATTACTTTTGAGGTTACTGAAATTAATTGCTTTCCAAAACGAAATTCAGGAGAGAAAAAAAAAAATAACAAACAAACAAACAATTAAAAATAAACAAATTTATAAATAACTAAAAAATAAAAACGAAATAACAGCCTTAAATCTGCCATATTTTTCACAGAGACTCTATAAAATATTTTCCTACCCCCAATATATTGCTTGTAAGGTTGCAGAAGTTAATTAGAACTTCTGAATAAAAACTATAGGTGCGACATAATAAATTGGTATAAGATTTCATGAAAATGTATTTAAATTTGTTCAAATTGAAGCAGCATTGCTATAAAATTAACGAGTCTTTTCTGTAACTTGCATTGAAAGGTATCAACTCCTTTTCTTCTCGTAAATATAGAAGAGAGAAGGGTGAGCTCTTCTATGCTAACTAGCTTGAGGTAAACTTCATGAAGATGGAGTTGTTAGTAGTGACCTTTTCACCTGCTAAAAACACAGCTTTTGTTTTCTTTTTTTTTAAAATTTTTTTAATACTAACTACGTAAAACTTTTCCAAAAATAACATTCTTGCGAGGTTGCAGAAGTTAATTAAAATGTTTGACTAAAGACCTAGGTGATGTAATGAATTGGTTTAAGATTCCAGGAAAATGGATCTGAATTTGTTTGGAATCTCAACCAAACCAACAAACAAACAAACAAAATGCAATACATGTATATATATATATATATATATATATACATACACAGAGGGGAAGAGAGAGACAGACAGACAGAGGAAGAGAAAGGGGGAGATACCTATATATACATCTCTTTTACTCTACCTGTTTCAGTCATATGACTACGGCCACACTAGAGCATCACACACACACACACATATATATATATGTATGTATGTATGTATGTATGTATGTATGTATGTATGTATGTAGTGAGAGGAAGCTGGAGAGAGAACTTGTCGCAAATATTATATTGTGATTTTAAATAGCTGGGGAGAAGAGCAAAATATTCTGGAAGAAGTTTCCAGTAGTACAGATAAGTCAAGCTTTATATATGAAGGAAGGAGTATTTGTCCAACCCATGCCAGCATGGAAAATAGACGTATGATGATAATGATGATAATGAAGATACACACACACACACACACACACACACACATTCATATGCACACATTCATATATGTGTGTGTGTGTGTGTGTGTTTACAAATGAGTGTCACTATCATAAAAGCAGTGTCCTTCATTTCCAATCTACAACGAAAAACATGTGTAGTCATAGGGAAATATTATTTTGCTTGGAAACATGTGAGAGCTGATAAGAGGAATGGAATCAGTCAGAAGAAAACTGAATTCAATCAGAGAAATGTGCATGGATAGATTAAGAAGTTTCCTGAAAGGGAAACCTATGTTTTGTCACCCAGACCTATATGAAAAGAAGAGTTTGATGTATTGTGTTAAATTGGATAGATGAGATATGTAGCTTGCCCCCTGCAGCAAAAACATCAAATACTTCCAGTATTTCAAGCACTGTGCAAGCTCTTTGCCATTTTTATTGAGAATCATGGTAAACTTTTATTGGCCCAAGTCAAGTGTTAAGAGATATATATAGAACACCGAGGCCACTCTGCAAAGCACTTGGAATTAGAAAGGGTATCTAGCTGTAAAAACCATGAAAAGATGGACCTAGTCAGTGCTGGTGCCACATAAAAAGCACTCAGTCCATTCTGTAAAGTGGTTGGTGTTAGGAAGGACATTCAGTCGTAAAAACCATGCCAAAACAGACAGTGAAGCCTTGTGCAGTCTTCTGGATTGCAAGCTCCTGTCAAGCTGTCCAATCCATGCCATCATGGAAAACAGACATTAGATGATGATGATTAGATGATATCATCATCATCATTGTTTAACCTCTGCTTTCCATGCTGGCATGGGTGGGACAGTTTGACAGGCGTCTGCACCAGACTTCTGAGACTGTTTTGGCAGGATTTTTACAGTGGGATGCCCTTCCTAACACCAACCACTTTACAATGTGGACAAACCACAATATATGTTTTCTATGTTTTTGGTAATACAGGGCACATGTTTTTTTTTTAGGTCATTTGTATGAATTTAGAAAAAGATTCATTGCTCATCAAAGAAAAGGTGTATTTGAAAACAAATTGGTATGAATAATCTTTAGAATCTTCTTATCACAACTATTCAATGAATCCACCATAACCATCAATGGACGCTTCAATCCACTGTTATCATCAATGGTTGCTGCAGTATGGGGTTGGAAGCATTGACATTCCAATTTTGGACATAGCGCTGATTATGGTGAACTTGGGAGGTTGTATGGTATTATGGAGTGCTGATTAACTTCTGTCTCCCAACTACACCCCATACATAGTAATCCATACATAATAATCTTCCTTTTATATGGCACTAGAATGTGATTTAAGGGAAATTTGGTTGCTATTTTTAGTAAATCTAGTGACCACAAAGAGAGTCCTTTATTGCCTTGTGTATGCAAAGTTTCTTCAACTGGATATTGAACTCACATATTGCATCTCACATTGCCAGAATTATAACTTTTACTCTATGATGTTCACCACAAATGTAGCAATAAAATCAATGACGGAAGAAGAAAGGGAGAGAGAGAGCATGCCAGAGGAGGAGGAGGGAGAGGAGGTAGAAAGAGAAGGTAAGAGAGATAGGGAGAGTAGAAGTGTGTTTATACTTACTGCTGTATCTCTTCAGATGTAAGTTCGTCCTCCCGTATATCTCCGGTTCGCAGGGCTAACTCCTCTTTCAGTTGGTTAACTTCTTTCTTTAGTTTGGAAATCATCAACTTTGGATCAAATTCCTCATTTAGAATGGCCTCGTTCTTGATGAGTGCCACTCTCTGGGCAAAACGGCAAGTAGAGATTGATTCCTGAAGGACAGCAAAATAAATGGACTGATCAATAAGTAACCAAAAATAAAATAAAGACTAAACGAAATTAATAATTGTAATGTTATCATTTTCTTGTTTCAGTCATTGAACTACAGCCACGCTGGAGCACCCCCTTGAAGGGTTTAGTTGAATAAATTGTACTTATTTTTAAGCCTGGTACTTATTCTATCAGTTCCGTTTTCTGAACTCCTAAGTTACAGGGATGAAAACAAACCAACATAGGCTATCAAGTGGTAGTGAGGGACAAACACACACACACACACACACACATACACGCACACACAAACACACACATATCTATGTGTCTTTCTGTTTGTGTGCTAGCATCACTTGACAACTGGTGTTGGTTTGTTTATGTCTCTGTAACTTAGTGGTTCAGCAAAAGAAACCAGCAGAATAAGCACCAGGCTTTCAAAAAAAATGTACTGGGTGTCAATTCATTTGGCTAAAAATTCTTGAAGGTGGTACACCAACATGACTGCAGTCCAGTGATTGACACAAGTAAAAGATGAAAGATAAAATATAAATAGGCATAGGTGTGGCTGTGTGGTAAGTAGCTTGCTTACAAACCACATGGTTCCAGGTTCAGTCTCACTGTGTGGCACCTTGGGCAAGTGTCTTCTACTACAACCTCAGGTCGACCAAAGCCTTGTGAATGGATTTGATAGACGGAAACTGAAAGAAGCCCATCGTATATATGTATATATATATATATGTCTGTGTGTATATGTTTGTGTGTCTGTGTTTGTCCCCCAATATCGCTTGTCATCCAATGCTGGTGTGTTTTTTGGCTGAACTCTTTCTTCAGGGTGGCTGGATTTCATATCACCACTCCCATATGCACTTTTGCCTTGGTGTACGAAGGTGTCACACAGTGAGACTGAACCCGGAACCATGTGGTTGGTAAGCAAGTTACTTACCACACAGCCACTCCTGCACCTATATATCGTATTTTATTTTATGTTGTCAAGTCCTTTCTTTTAACTTCACGAAACCTGCTGACAAAACATTCATAGACAAAATTTTCAGTCAAATGTGCATCTTAACATTAGCATTTGATTCTTTATTATTTAGTTTTTCTCACAACTGGCCCCCATACTAATGGAACCATCTACTAGTCAAGAACAGAGACTGTGGTTTATCACCCACATGAGATTTTCTTTGGAATACTAAGACCACCTCCTTTGCATGTTCTTTCTGTCCAACTTATTTTGTTCGAGATTTGGTGAGGAAATTTTAAGTCTTTCTAGCCATGCAACAACAACCATTCTTGTTGTTTGTTTTTGTTGTTGCTAATCTTACTCTCATCTTTTCCAGCAGCTATAACAGATAGGAGTTGCCTGGAGACCTTTTTTGCTTCTTCGTTGGGAGTCCATGGCACCAACATCTATAGCAGTGTTGCTGTGTTTCAAGAGAGGTTTTCTCTCTTGCTCTCTCTCTCTCTCTCTCTCTCTCTCTCTCTCTCTCTCTCTCTATCACACACACACACATTCTCTCTCTTTCTCTCTCTCTCTCTATCACACACACACACACTCTCTCTCTTTCTCTCTTTCTCTCTCTCTCTCTGTAAACATACATATGTACATATTTTTAGGAAAAAAAAAGTTAATCTTAATACATAGCAACATAAAATATGCATACACAGATGCATCTATGCATACATATATTGTTATATTTGTGCATGTATGCTTATATAAATGCAAGGTTCGCTCTCTCTCTCTTTCTCTCTTTCTCTGTATACATACAAATGTACATATTTTTAGGAATAAAGAAAAAATGAATCTAAATACATAGCAACATATAATATACAAGCATCTTTGCATACATATATTGGTATGTTTGTGCATAAGGTTCTCTCTGTCTCTCTCTCTCTCCAAAAGTGTATATATATATATATATATATAGAGAGAGAGAGAGAGAGAGAGAGAGAGAGAGAGATAAAAATGCATCTAAACACATAACATGCACATGTGCAAAATACATAATTGTATGCTTGTATATGTATACAAATATATGCATTGCTCATTCTTCTTTTCTCTCTCTCTCTCTCTCTCTCTATATATATATATATATATCTATATATATATATATATATATATATATATATATATATATATATATATATATATATATATATATAAACAAAGTAAAGAGAGACAGGCATACAGACAGAGATAGAAAGAGTAATACGAAATGAGAGAGAGAGGGGAAACGAAAACAAAGAAAAGAAGGAAAAAGAAATGCTTATGATAAAGCACGACTCTTCTCTCCATATTAATACACACCCCTACATATACACACATCAAACAAGCACACACGTATCAAACATGCATGCACACACATATATACACACAAAGGAATCGACACACACATTAGGAGGTTCTTTTCCACCTTATCCATTCTCTGCATGAAAATGCTAAAAAGACAAAAGGAAGTACTTTTTTTTTTCCTTAAATCTATTTATATATTGTCAACCTTCTTTTCGTAGAATCTTTTCACAGAAAATAAATAACAAAAAAAAGATGGAAAAATGAGTAACAAATACAGTGAAATACATATAAAAATGTAAAAATATATATATATATATGTATATATGTATATATATATATGCAGATGGCTTTATTTAAATTCCAAGTGTTACTTAAGTTGCAATCAAGAATGTCTTATTGATGCTCTCATACAACAATGCTTTGGGTGAATATTTTGCATATATATATATATGTGTGTGTGTGTATATATATATACTCTTTTACTCTTTTACTCTTTTACTTGTTTCAGTCATTTGACTGCGGCCATGCTGGAGCACCGCCTTTAGTCGAGGAAATCGACCCCAGGACTTATTCTTTGTAAGCCTAGTACTTATTCTATCGGTCTCTTTTTGCCGAACCGCTAAGTTACGGGGACGTAAACACACCAGCATCGGTTGTCAAGCGATGGTGGGGGGACAAACACAGACACACAAACACACATACATATATATATATACATATATACGACGGGCTTCTTTCAGTTTCCGTCT
>NC_068983.1:21842907-21845927 GCF_001194135.2 Octopus bimaculoides
ATATATATACATGAAAACACTTCCTTTCATTGTGCTTATGAGGCACAGTTTTAGCGTTCTTTACTAACATTTTCCTATAGCATTTTTAGGAGATTTTATTTATTTATTACTATTATTTGTTTCTTTTGTTTTCCTAACTATTAACTCATATCTACCTCTTTTTTTTTTAAGGTCTTTTCTTCCACTTTTTATTAGATGTTCTGCTTTTTATCAACATTAGTAGTACTATATTTTTTTTTTCACTGTATTTATTTTTGTTCATTTTTTTTTTTCATGCAACCAGCATCGCAATCTCATCCTCCACCACACACCCCACTCACTTTTTCTTCTTAAAGCAAAAGGTGGGCAAAAAAATTTTATGCTTCCATACACTAACTTGCCATTGATGATGAACACGTTAGTAGCAGGAAGAATACACACACACACACACAATAATGTGTATGGCGATTTCACAGTGATGCGATTAGCAATTAAGTAGAAAGTGTCCTCAATATTGCTAGATAGAGCGGAATAACATTATTTATTCAAAGCTGAAGGTTGAAGGAGTCACTACTGAGAATTTCTTGTTCCAACATACAGGTGATTGTATATGTCTGTGTGTGTGTAGTACATATAATATATATATAGTGATATGTAAAAATAAGATCCAGGAATCAAGGTGTAGGAAGTTTGAAAGCTTCAAGCAGTCTGTAGAAGGTATAAAAAAAACAATTTTCAATTACAATAGTGGTTTATTGACATAGAAGGTTGTACATTTTTCCCATATCAAAGTTTGATAAGATGGGAAAAGTTATTTTATAGTTCATGACTGTCATCATCATCATCGTCGTTTAACGTCCGCTTTCCATGCTAGCATGGGTTGGACGATTTGACTGAGGACTGGTGAAACCAGATGGCTACACCAGGCTCCAATCTGATTTGGCAGAGTTTCTATGGCTGGATGCCCTTCCTAACACCAACCACTCAGAGTGTAGTGGGTGCTTTTACGTGTCACCCAGACGAAGGCCAGTCAGGCAGTACTGGCAACAGCCACGCTCAAGATGGTGTATTTTATGTGCCACCTGCACAAGAGCCAGTCAAGGGGCACTGGCAACGATCTCACTCGAAAATCCTACGAAGGCCAGTCAGGCGGTACTGGCAACGGCCACGCTCAAAATGGTGTATTTTATGTGAAATTTAATATATATATTGCGTTGGTACATAATTATTGCAGCATTTTTTCAACAAATTTTATTCAACAAAAACAATAACAATATTTATGAATTCCATTGTGGCCTGGACAACCCACTTATTGTCAACCCCTGTTCTAGAAACAAGATGACTTAACCTTTTCCTAAGCATACGTATTCCTATTAATTTTTCAAAATAATTAAAAAATTAGAACGGTTTAATAAAAATAGTTATGACTTCTTGTATTTCCCAGTTACTGTTGTTAACTTAACCCTAGTATACCTGGGACTACATCAGCTGATAAGTCCCCTTTTATTAAAAGATGGTAATGTGAGATTTATAAGAGATGTGGTTGCTGTTTTCAATAAGGTGGTATAAACCATATAAACTTCAGATGCTATTTTGTTAATTTAAAAGATCTTTACTTCCAATAATGCTGCAATTTTTTAGTTTTCTGAAATCTAACACTATCATCTATGAAACAAACAATATTTTCATGTTCATTGAGATTTTCCTTATAAATAGCATTTCGTGCAGGTGATTAATGGTGCGGTTGACAAAGTGGAACCCGGTAAAGTCACAGATTGGTTCAGCTTAAAAGAGTTAAGAAGATATATACCTCATAACAATCCATCAGAACCTGAGGAAGAGGGAGACCCAGGAACACATGGGATGAGGTGGTAAAGCAAGATCCCCAAATGTTGGGCCTCACAGAGGCAATGACAAGTGACCAGGACCTTTGGCGATATGCATGCTTGATATGCTATGCTGGGCCTCATGAAGGGGATAAGTAGCTGAAACTTTTGGTGATATGCCATGCTTGAGAAGACTTGTCAAGCCAAGTGAAATCGTAGTTGTGACCGAGGACATGTACAAAGTACCCATTACACTATTGGAGTGGTTGGCATTAGGATGGACATTCAGCTACAAAAAACCATGCCAAGTCAGATTGGAACCTGGTGCAGCTCTTCAGTATACCAGTTTCGGTCAAACCGTCTAACTCATACCAGCATGGAAAGCAGACACTGAATAATGATGATGATGATAATATGCACATTTTCAAAAACATCTCTAATTAGTTACCATCTATGAATACATACACATCTGCGTAGTTAAGAAGTACTCTTGACAAAATTGTATTTCCTAGTTCAATCCCACCAGAGGGTATCTTGACCAAGCATCTTCTACCATAATCTTGAGTTGAGCAGTACTTTGCGAGTCAAATGTGGTCAAAGAAAACATAGCAGAAACTCATTGTGTATCATGATCACTGTCCTCATCATTTAATGTTCACTTTTCCAATCTTACAAGGATCCGACAAAATTTGTTGCAGCAAATTTTCCTCTGACTGGATGTGCTTCTTGTTACCAATCCTAGCCTGTTTCCAGGCAACATATTTTCCCATCGATAAGCATGTTTTTCAGAGAAGACCATAAACGAACAACTTCACTTGTATCAGGATGATGGTCATTACAACCATCACATGATGTCTAGAAAGGCATGCACACATGCACATATATATATATGGTGCAGGTGTGGCTGCATAGTAAGGAACTTGATACCCAACCACATGGCTCCAGGTTCAGTCCTGTTACATGGCACCTTGTGAGTGGATTTGGGAGATGGAAACTGAAAGAAACCTGTTGTATATATATATATATATATATATATATATATTACGGAGATGTACTTGCATAGCAAGTGACCTGATCTGAGATTGTGTGCTGGAACGTGCTGCACGGAATTTTGTCAGTGAGCAGTTCGCGGTCTCAAAGTGACAAAAATATTTTGGCAAATTAAATTTAAATGTGAATCTAACGGTTTTTGTGTGTTTCTTAAATGGCTTATAA
>NC_068983.1:21845937-21853193 GCF_001194135.2 Octopus bimaculoides
ATATATATATATATATATACATAACAAATGAACGACAGAAGATAGAATATACATATATATATATGTATATATATATATTTATGTGTGTGTGTCTATGTCTGTGTTTGTTCCCCCCCCCCACCTCTACCATGCTTGACAACTGATGTTGGTGTGTTTACATCCCCATAACTTAGCGGTTCGGCAGAAGAGACCGCTAGAATAAACACCACGCTTTTCGACTAAAAGGTGGTACTCCAGCATGGCCACAGTCAATTGACTGAAACAAACAAAAGAATAAAAGAATATATACAACAAGCTTTTTTCAGTTTCCATTCATAAAATCAATTCGCAAAGCTTTGGTCAGCCCAGAGCTAAAGTAGAAATAGTTGCCCAAGGTGCCATGTTGTGGAACTGAACCCAAGACTATATGATTGGGAAGTAAGTTTCTCATCCATACAGCCACACCCATGCATTTATCTATAGATATACATTATCTCTCTATATATAGATATATATATATATAGATATATATATATATATAGATAAATATAGAGAGAGAGAAAGAGATATTCCTATATATTTAGATCTGTACATAACTACATCTTCACCATATGTTAATGAAGAAAATAAACACTGGTGAAAAAAAAAAACCCTGAAAGACTAGTGCTTTACAAATAAAGTCTATTGATATATTTGTTCTGTATCATGTTACACAAACTCCCTTGCCACTCTTACCATTACATCTACAGTGAACCAGTGATTGGTCTATTGAAAACATGCAAGCAATGATCAGAAACTGTGATATATGATGAAGATATTAATAAATCTATCACAAGCTCTTTCTACTATGGACAATTATTCGACATATGGCTGACAAAAAGTGAAAAGACACTGGATACAATACAAGCATTTGAATACTATATGGAGCCAAAAGCACTTAGTTATGTTTTATTTGCATCCAAACTTACAACAAAATTTCCATAGTGCAAGAAATATTCAATATCAAACTTCTTTACCACACATGTTTTTTTTTTTTTTTGTATATAATTCTTTATAAATTAAAGCAAAAATTTTCTATCAAAATACATTAACACATATGTGCGTGCTTCGTAAAAATAAATACTTGCCTATAAACATATTCATACGATTTACACAATTCAAAATTGGCAACTGTAATTTATTCCAAGCATGATTCTCTATACAATTTCATAATTATTAACTTATTCAACACTGTATAGATGTCAAATATTTACAAATTACACAGTTCATTAACTAGACATCAATTTTTGCATAGTCTTTCCTTTTATTTTTATTTATTTTTTTTTTTTTTGCATTTTCATGGTTTTTTTAGCATTTTAGTTTTTTTTCTTGGCATTTTAATTTTTTTTTTCTTGGCATTTTCATTTTTTTTTTCTTGGCATTTTCATTTTTTATTTTTTATATAATTATTCCTACTTATATTTTTCAAAAAATGAAAACGAAAAAAATCACTAAAATTAACATTACAAATGACAGAAAAAATATGGTAAGAAGTAGTGACACAATGAAGGTTACAACAATAACACATTATTAGTGAGTAGAGCTGATACTAATCAGAAATTGACATATGGCCATTGACATTCAGGCTTTATACAGGCATGTAGAGCATGCATACATACATACATATATACATATCTATAAGTGTGTGTGTGTGTGTGTGTGTGTGTGTGTGTGTGTGTGTGTGTAAGTGTTCATATAGGTGCAGTAGGCTGAACAGTTAAGAAGTTTGCACCACCTAGTCTAGAAATCAAACTCAAAGCCTTATGATTGTAAATCAAACACCCTGACCACTAGGCCACATAACTTAGACAGACAAACATAGATAAATATTGATAGATAGATAGATAGATAGATAGATACATACATACATACATACATACATACACACACACATACATACACACATACATACATACATACATATGAGTACATATATAGATATATATACATACATAAATATGTGTGTGTGCGTTGTGTGTGTGTATGCACGTGAGGGAGAGAGTGCACGTGTGTGTGTGTGATAGCATTTTGATCACAAGTATTTCTTTTTACAAAGTAATTCTACAGACAAAATGAAGAGAACTCTTGTTTTTGTTGGGGTTTTTTTTTGGGGGGGGGGTTGTAATCTAGGGTTCCGGGTTCAGTCCAACTGCATGGCACCTTGGACAGGTGTCTTCTACTATAGCCTCAGGCCGACCAAAGCCTTCTGAGTGGATTTGGTAGACGAAAACTGAAAGAAGCCCATCGTATATATATATATATATATACATATATGTATGTGTGTGTATATGTTTGTGTGTCTGTGTGTGTCCCCCCAGCATCACTTGACAACCGACTTAATCCATTTGTCTGTCCTTGTTTGTCCCCTCTATGTTTAGCCCCTTCTGGGCAATAAAGAAATAAGAAGTTATCAACTACTTCTAGAGAACTGAGTATGGATGCTCTTACTGCTAACCTCTCCATGAGTTTGCTTCTTATCTGATTGCATAACTTGTACATCTATTGAACATACTGTTCAGTATTCCAAATTACTCTTTTTCTGTATACTGAACATAGCCACTTCCTGATAGTAGTTGAGTACTGTCTTCTTTTCTGTTAAATGAAACTTTTGTCGCTGCTTTGTTTACATTAAGACATCTCAACTATTGGCTTTGCTTTCACATCTGGAATATTTTTCTCTAATTTTACAATAGGTTCAGTTATGAACACTGATCATCAGCATGGAGAAGTTCCTTTGAACACACTGTCTAAAACTCATCAGTTATGGCCTGGCAAACAATATGAATAGAAACTGAAGCCATCAGCTTTTGCAATCAAAAAATATAAAAGAAAGAAAGAAAAAGGCATAAATAACATAAGAAAAAATTTATTGAATCTATCCTCTGACAGGGATACATTCAATCATGCTTCAGTCTAACAGTGCACAGACTACTTCAAAGAAAAATTATACTATGCGGAACAAATCCTTCAAAGAAGTAGAACTCCAAACATACATCATTTGATTGAACACATTTTAAAGCAGGAGAAGCAAGAGTATAACTAGAAATGTCCTGTCATTCATAAAAACAAAAAAACATTTCCCTACTAACCATAAATATCACAAGTTCTTTAATGAGAAAATGTAAAAGTCAGCTACAGTTACATGTTTAAAATATCACAACCAAATATCCAGTTGTAATTGACATTATAAAGCAACAAACATGAAATAATCGCATTGTAGTAGAATTACAACAACAGTATATCTGGACAGTTTGATACAAAAAGCACCACTAAAGCACCAGTATATAAAGTTAGTATAACATCTCCATAGGGTTTTGAAAAGAACTACACAGGACATATGGAGAATACATTTAAAAGCAGGCACATTTATTCCTTAATATTCCAAGATAAATAAATTCAACTACACTATACCAATATGCTTGAGAACTGAATTGTTATCATCTCTACAATCCTGTCAATTGCTGAAATCAGAATACCATATTCCAAGGGATGACAATGAAGCAACATATCTGTAGAAGAACCACTAAATGGATAAATATGTCATTAAAAAAATGTATTTTATCTAACCAACTACACTTTACTTATAATATGTTGCAATAACATCAGAGTTAATAGATCCGCTTCATCAACATGAAACCTGGAATTTGCAAACCACAAAGCAAATTGCATACAACCAATGTAACACACAACTCAAACTGTTACACTGGACACACATGCACAACATTTTCTCATCGATTGACCATGCATTTATAATAAGGAAATAGTGAAACTCATTATAATACAGAGCACAGAATAAAATTAATTAGAAAACCATTAGTTGATAGCACTGCTGTTCTTTTATTCTTTTACTTGTTTCAGTCATTTCACTGCGGCCATGCTGGAGCACCGCCTTTAATTGAGCAAATCAACCCCAGGACTTATTCTTTGGAAACCTAGTACTTATTCTATCGGTCTCTTTTGCCGAACCACTAAGTTACGGGGACGTAAACACACCACCGTCGGTTGTCAAGTGATGTTGGGGGGACAAACACAGACACACACACATATATATATATATACATATATATGACGGGCTTCTTTCAGTTTCCGTCTTCCAAATCCACTCACAAGGCTTTGGTTGGCCCGAGGCTATAGTAGAAGACACTTGCCCAAGGTGCCACACAGTGGGACTGAACCCAGAACCATGTGGTTCATAAGCAAGACATTTACAACACAGCCATTCCTACGCCTGTATATATATATATATATATATATACACACACACACACACACATACACACACACACACACACACATATATATATATACACACACAACTGCATGTTCAGTCCCACTGCATAGCATGCACACACACACACACACACACATACATATATATGTATGTATATGTGCACGTATAGACAGAGAAACCAGCAGATAAATAGATGGATGGATAGATGGATGGATGGATGGATAGATAGATAGGTAGAGAGAGAGATAGACAGATAGGCATATATATTTATATGTATTTATATATATACACTCACGAAGCTGCAATTGGTCTAGGGCTATAGGAAAAGAGTTGCCCAAGATGGCATGCAGTGAGACTGAACCTAAAACGATGTAATTGAGAAGCAAACTCCTTAACTACACAGCTATGTGTGCATATATACATACACACACACACACATATATATATATATATATATATATATATATATATATATATACAAATATATATACAAATATATATATACATATATATAAAGGTTATGAAAGGTAATGGAGTCAACCAGACCCAAATGATACAGGTAATAATGAGTAAGTGCTGTATACCGACTAGTTTCCCTGAAACAGTTGTAAGACATTCTACATAAAATATAAATTTATTTATGCCATTGGTCTCTTTATCTCATTCTTTTTTTATATACATATATATATGTATACGTAGGTATGTATTTACACACACATATGTATATATTCTTTTATTCTTTTACTTGTTTCTGTCATTTGACTGTGATCATGCTGGAGCACCACTTTAAAGAGTTTTAGTTGAAGAAATCAACCCCAGGACTTATTCTTTGTAAGCTTAGAACTTACTCTATCAGTCTTTTTTACTGAACTGCAAAGTTACAAGGACGTAAATACATCAACATCGGTCATCAAGCGGTGGTGGGGGAACAAACATAGACACAAAAACACACACATATAAATACATACATACATAGACGATGGACTTCTTTCAGTTTCTTATTTCTGTATTGCCTACAAGGGGCTACACACAGAGGGGACAAACAAGGACAGACAAACGGATTAAGTCGATTACATCGACCCAGTGTGTAACTGGTACTTAATTTATCGACCCTGAAAGGATGAAAAGCAAAGTCGACCTCGGTGGAATTTGAACTCAGAACGTAACGGCAGATGAAATACCGCTAAGCATTCTCCGCCTTCTTTCAGTTCTTTTAGTTTCCGCCTACCAAATCCACTCACATGACTTTGGTCAGCCTGAAGCTATAGTAGGAGGCACTTGCCCAAGGTGCCACACTGGAATTGAACCCGGAACCATGTGGTTGGGAAGCAAGCTTCTTACCACACAGCCACACCTGTATATGCGTACATATATATGATGATGATGATGATAAAGCATGCACATAGCTTCATCATCAATGATATGAGAGATATGCAATTCCCTGAGGAAATCAATTTAAACTGGTGCATCTGAACAAAGATTCTTTGTAGTATTTATTCGCTGCAAGTTACACAGCTGCACACGCATGTCACTTCCCCCACCCCCATCAGAAAGACAACGAACTAGTGCCTGGCTTGTTGGGAACCTCTAACCAATTATGCTGTCGTCCACAAAAAGTACAGCCTAACACATAAATAAATAAATAAATAAATGAATGAATGAAGGAATGAAGGAATGAATGAATGAATGAATAAGTGATTGGAATAAATATTCAGAATATGATGTAAAAGAAAAAAAAAATGAAGCAGTGAAAACAATTATAAGCCATTGATACACAGCAACAAAGAAACTCATTTCTGTCACTCTCTTGTCTTAGCAAGTCACAATGAATCTCAACAGACTAAGATAGTTTATGTAACTGACAGACACAGTCGTCTCAGCTGCTAACTACTATTGCTGGTGATGATGGTGATGATGGTGATGATGATGATGATGATGATGATGATGACGATGATGATGGTAGTGATGGCAGCAATGATGACAACAGGCACAAGTATGGCTACAGGAACATGTATGGCTGTGTGGCAAGAGGTTTGTTTCCCAACCACATCATTCCGGGTTCAGTCCCACTGTGTGGCACCCTTGGCAGTTGTCTTCTACTATAGCCCAGGGTTGACAAAAGCTTTGTGAGTGGATTTGCTAAACAGCAACTAAAAGAAACCCATTGTATATAAATATATATATATCATCATCATCATCGTCATCGTCATCGTCATCGTTTAACATCCACTTTCCATGCTAGCATGGGTTGGACGATTTGACTGAGGACCGGTGAACCAGAAGGATGCACCAGGCTCCAATCTGATCTAGCAGAGTTTCTACAGCTGGATGCCTTTCCTAACGCCAATCACTCAGAGAGTGTAGTGGGTGCTTTTACATGCCACTGGCACAAAGGCCAGTCAGGCAGTACTGGCAACAGCTATGCTCAAAATGGTGTATTTTACGTGCCACCTGCACAGGAGCCAGTCCAGCGGCACTGGCAACGACCTCGCTCAAATGTTTTTTCTTTCTTTTTATGGCAACGACCTCGCACGAATTAAAAAAAATTTTTTTATATATATGTAATCATAGACAATGAAAAATGGTATATAAGTTAATTAATTATTTATTTAACCATATATAATATATATATAGACAATATAAATCTATTATTGTCTTTGCATATTATAGATGGTTGAATAAATAATTAATTTATATACCATTTTCCATTGTCTACTTTGATTATTAAATTCTCCGGACCTGAAAGCATTATCTATTAGGGAAAATAATTCATTGGATAACCTGTTTGTTTGTTCTTTGGTCCCCTTATGAGATATACTGGACATCTATTTGGACTCAACTCCAACTTTTGCTTACCAACCACATGGTTCCGGGTTCAGTCCCACTATGTGGCACCTTGGGCAAGTGTCTTCGACTATAGCCTCGGGCTGACCAAAGCTTTGTGAGTGGATTTGGTAGACGGAAACTGAAAGAAGCCCGTCGTATATATGTATATGTATATATATAT
>NC_068983.1:21855703-21857803 GCF_001194135.2 Octopus bimaculoides
CACACTGTAAAATGGTTGGCATTTGGAAGGGCATCCAACTGTAAAAACCTGTGCTGAAACTGACCTCACCTGTACTGGTGCCACATAAAAAGCACCCAGTTCACTCTGCAGGGTGGTTGGTGTTAGGAAGGGAATCTAGCCATAAAAACCATGGCAAAACAAACACAGAAGTCCTGTGTCATCTTCTGCTTGAATGGATCCTGTCAAACTGTCCAACCACGGAAGATAGACATTAAATGATGATAATAAGCGACTACTGAGAATCAAATCCTGTACCTCTTAAATTCTGGTTGAACACTTCTTTGTAACCATTAATCTAAGCAACCCCTGACAACAAATATCATCTTTTTCTAGTTTTATAAATATATATTTATATCTGAAGATATATATTTATCAAACTAAAGAAAACAATTATTAAATGCTTGCATTTATATGTTTCTAAATGCATTCATGTTTCTTTTTCAAAGAAAAAATACCACACACTGAAACAATAGTTTGCTAATGAAATTTGGGAAATGGAAGTATATCAAAGCCAACATGTGTGTAGGTGGTGTACATATTCATGGAATATGGACAGGAGTAATGTATAGTGTGCATATGAACAGGAGTAATATATAATGTGCAGAGTTCATAGGGTGTTTGTGTGGACATATGATGCGTGGATAATGTCATTTACATTATTTAATACTAACTTAAAAGCCACACTCCGTCCAGACCTCTAAGCTAGCTCCTGCGTTGGAGTAATTGGCCCTGCAGCCCAAAATTGAAGAGAGCTAAATAGCATGACTGTAATACATCTATAATGGTTATATGTCCCAGGGGTGTTTGATCAGAGATTAAAGACAGATGAGAGTTCTGTTATACAATCATTCTATTGTTCCTGTACCAAGTTTAATTGCAACTATTGGCCAATTTGTCCCAAAGTTCTTATCTCGACATAAAATTAATGAAGCGAATGTCATTTATCTCCCCTTGATCTCTGACGTCATCTAACAAATGCCAACCAAGATGGCATGAATCAGCCAAGTTTTACCTGCTAGAAATAGCAACTCATATGCTTTTAAATCCCAATGCTGGATGTTCAAGAACCAAATGCAGGGCAGATTTTCAATCCCAAGATCATCCTGATTCCAGAAACGTATAATATGTCTATGTAGAACAAATGTAGACTGAGATATAGGGGTCTCGGACAGAATTTCACGTTTATTATTATTATAGATGGAAAGGTATTCTATATGAAACACTCGGTAGCAGACAGAGACAGACTATAAACTTTCTGTCTCCATCTGCTTAAATGTTAAATGCTTAAATCCAGTGCATGCATCTGTGCGAATATGTGTACAGACGTGTGTGTGTGATTAAGTGTGTGTGTGTATTTATATCTATCTGTATTGCTGACGTTTTTACATTTTTCTCTGTATGTATTTATGAATGTGTACACTACAAGCACATATGTCAAAAAATATATTTTTTTGTGAGCAAATACCAATACAATAACACCTCAATATATGAATTTGTTCCCAGAGATAACTCCTAAAGCAAAAACTCATAAAGCAGAGCAATAATTTCCCATAGTAACTATGTTATGAATCGTAATTTGTTCCTCAAAATATATTCTACCAATAAAATTTACAATACTCCTAAACAAATGGCAATAAAACAACAGTAGCATGTAAAGACTATTTTATATAAAGTAAAAAGAATGTCAAGATCATTAATAATAAAAGATATTATTATTATAATTGTTTTCTGAATTACTTTCACTCGCACCAGACTTGTGCACACTATTACTTATAGACGTGATTGCCGATTCACAAGCACTCATAGACAGACTTGTAGCTTTCGTTTTAAAAAACAAGTCTAGAGTTGTTTGCTTAGAAGAACCTGTTTTTTTTTTTTTATTTTGTTCTCTATAAATTTCTCAGTAATATGCAGAAGCGTTTGTTATGACAGTAGAGACTTTTGCACTTCATTCAAAATTTGGATCTTGGGCTTGAAAAATAAAACTTGTAAACCCAAGGTCTCGTAAAGTGGGTCCTCCTAAAGTGAGGTATTATTGTACACATGTTAAATATGACCCACATGTGTGTGTACGTTTAA
>NC_068983.1:21857899-21862255 GCF_001194135.2 Octopus bimaculoides
TATTGAGCGAAAACACCTAAAGCTACACGAGGCTCCGGCAGGGGATGATGGTGAACCCTGCTGTACTCTTTCCCCACAACTTTCTCTCACTCTTTCTTCCTGTTTCTGTTGTACCTGTAATTCAAAAGGGTCAGCCTTGTCACACTGTGTCATGCTGAATCTCCTCCGAGAACTACGTTAAGGGTACACGTGTCTGTGGAGTGCTCAGCCACTTGCACGTTAATTTCACGAGCAGGCTGTTCCGTTGATCGGATCAACTGGAACCCTCGTCATCATAACCGACGGAGTGCTAAAAGAGAGTGTGTGTGTGTTTATATATATGTATTTGTAATTTTTAAGCTGATTTCAAAAAGATTTAATTAGTATGACTGCCACAACTCACTTGTTCCAAATAGTGCAAGGACAAATTAATATATTTGGCTTCAGTCAACAGCAGGCCATTAGCACCACTTTTAGCAACTCGCTCAGATCTGAAATATAACAAAGGCAATCAATTACCAATATTCTTGCAGACTGCTTTAAAAATAATCCTTTCATCTATTAATACAATTTCTGTTTTATTAATATCATGGAATATGCTTTTCTAAGTTACGATGAAAGAAACAAGAAGAGGGCATTTCTGATGCCCTGGAGACGGTAAAGTAATCCAACACTTTTGTGTGGGTATTTCCTCAAATAACCCAAGGTAGACGGCTACTGGAGATTCTATTTATATATTCTTCTATTCTTTTACTTGTTTCAGTCATTTGACTACAGCCATGCTGGAGCATCGCTTTTAGTCGAGCAAATCGACCCCAGGACTTATACTTTGTAAGCCTAGTACTTATTCTATCAGTTACTTTTGCTGAACTGCATCATCATCATTAAGACACCGAGCTAGCAGAATCATTAGCACGCCGGGAAAAATGTTTAATGGCGTTTCATCTGCCTTGATGTTCTGAGTTCAAATTCCACCAAGGTCAACTTTGCTTTTCATCCTTTTGGTGTTGATAAATTAAGTACCAGTGAAACACTGGGGTTGAAGTAATCGACTAGTCCCCTCCCTCAAATTTCAGGCCTTGTGCCTTTAGTAGAAAGAATTATTGCTATTATTATTATTATACTACTAGGGTCAATTCATTGGACTAAACCCTTCAAGGTGGTGCCCCAGCATGGCTGTAGTCGAATGGCTGAAACAAATAAACAATTAGAGATAAAAGATATAAACATACACAGTCAGATGGACAGACAGACAGACAGACAGATATCCACTCTGACATCTAATTACCTTTATTTTTTATCTCAACCCAGCTCCACTCAATCACTCTCTACCTCTCTTCTAAAATGTCAGTGGTCATGTAGCCCCTCAACAGCAAGAAACTTGATTCTGGCCCTTTCTCTCATGCAAAAGTATGACCCTTCAGCTCGTATCATAAAGTTGTCCCTTCAGGATTTGTAACCTTGCAAATTACTTGGTAACTGAAACCAGTGCTAACGGAAAGGGGAAAAAAGACCCCAGTACATGCTATAAAGGGGCATTAGGAAGGCTGTCCAGCTGTAGAAACAATGCCACAGCAGAGATTGGAGCATGATACAGTCCTTGGCCCTTTAGATCCAGCCAACCCATGCCAGCATAGAACATGGATGATAACTAATGATGATCATGATATGGATATATATACATACCCTGCAAGGTCAACAAGATGAAGTTTAGATTTTCGGAGAGAAGTTGAACCAATCTGTCGAGAAGTGAGATGAATTGTGAATATACAGTGTGAACGAGTAGAAGCCTGATTCATCGGAGTCTGAAAATGTAAGAAAAGTAGATATAATTTTGCTGAGACAAAGATATCATGATAAAAATGATAACAAATAATGTAATGACAGATATTATTTATCTGATTACTATGAAATTGTTAAGAGTCGATGAGAGTACCTCTATACGTGCATTTATTGCAATGAAAATGGCAGCCAAACGGTCCTCAAATCATACTCTACAATCTTTAAAACATGACACAGACACAGAGTGTGGGAAAAAAAAGGGAGTAAAAAAGGGTGTTAGTCATATGTGGGATCTCATGGTTCATAGGTTTGCTCAATTATGGCTAAACTGAGGCTAAACATCAGCTGATATAAATAGCAGTCAAATCTCCTCAAATCACACACCATTGCCTTCGGTATGGGATTTTATATCTTTTACTTGTTTCAGCCATCAGACTACGGCCATGCTGGAACAATGCCTTGAATAATTTTAGTTAAATAAACTGACCCCAGTACTTATTTTTTTAAGCCTGGGACTTATTTTATCAATCATTTTTACCAAAGCATTAAGTTACAGGGGTGTGAATCCACCAACACTGCTTGTCAAGTGGTGAGAGGACAAACACAGACAGACACACACACACACACACACAAGTCACATATCTATGTATGTATGTATCCACATGTATCTACGTGTATAGCTAAACCATGATCTATACATATGCAGACCAAGGTCCAATCAAATGAGATATATATATATTGTGTACTGTTCCATGATGGAAAGATCAGCAAAAAAAGTACTCCATCTGGTGAGTGATAAATAGTATTTAATAGACATAATACATGCTTTTATGTGGTAGTAATAGATTCTTGTGCTGAGAACATGCCAAAACGATGCATACCTTGTGAGCACATAAATTCTTTCGCAAAAAATCTGCACAGTCAAACCATTTTGATTCACCTGTCCACCAGTTTTGACGATAATCAAACTAAATTTCCATCATTTTGAACTACTTACCCAATGAGTATTTCTGGCAAATTTGGTGAAAATCTGTTCAGCCATTTTCCAGTAATTTTGCAAACACACAGACAATAAGTGACTAGAATACTCTGCTTTCACTTATGTGAGCAGGATAATAATGGAATTGGATGGTGACAGAGAGTCATGGGAATCAACAAAAAGAGAAAAAAAAATGTCTTTCATATCATCAGTTCTTTTGTTCATGGAAGACCAGCAGTCGCCCATGCATATCATGCCTCTCCTCTCCATGCCACTGATGTTATCCAAGAGGAAGGTAAAGGCTGATACAGCCTGGCACCAGTAACATCGCAACTCATTTCTACAGCTGTGTGAACTGGAGCAATGTGAAATAACATGTTTTGCTCAAGAACACAACACACCCCAGTCTGGGAATCAAACTCACAACGTCACGGTGGCACAGATATGCACAACATCATTTTTAAAACACCAATTTTCCATGCTCGCATGGGTGTGACAATATTTATTGAAGCATATTTTCTATGGATGGATGCCCTTCCTGCCACCAACCCTCACCTATTTCTGAGTGGTGTATATGTTTCCCCATGTCTACAAGCATCTTAACAAAAGATTTGAAATGAAGGATACTGCTTGCATGATGATGACACTCACAACAATCACACAATGAGACAGTAACACACTCACACATATACATGACAGACTTCTTTCAGTTTCTGTCTAACAAATTCCCTCTCAAAGTTTGGGTCAGCTTGAGGCAATAAGAGAAGACACTTGCTCAAGATGCTATGCAGTGGGATTGAACCTGAAACCGCGTCGTTGAGAAACAACCTTCTTATCACATAGCCATGTTTCCTTTATTTTCTCTCCTTGTTTCTTTCTGTATTCCTTTCTGTGGAAGAGCATAGGCTTAAAACGTTAAAGACTTTTTCACTTCTCAAGCATTAAACTAATACATTTGTTTGTTGTCTGCACTACCTGTCATCGTCTGTTGGTTTTTTGTGAATTCTCCCTATATATATATATGTGTGTGTGTGTGTGTATGTGTGTACATATATATAAGGCCTAGGCCAGTGTTGCGTAACCAGCCCATTTAAGAGTACCCTTCAATTGTCAAGCAATATGCTATGCTTCCAAAGACCTGTTGAGTCAAGTGAAATCATTGTCATGACCGTTGCCAGTGCCGCCTGACTGGCTACCATGCCAGTGACATGTAAAAAGCATCATTCGAGCGTGGTCGATGCCAGTACCGCCTGACTGACTCACGTGCTGGTGGGATGTAAAAAACACCCACTACACTCTCAGAGTGATTGGTTGGCATTAGGAAAGGCATCCAGTTGTAGAAACCTTGCCAGATTAGACAGAAGCCTGGTGCAGCCTTTTGGCTCACCAGTCCTCGGTCAAACCATCCAACCCATGCCAGCATGGAAAGCAAACATTAAACGATGATGATGATAATATATATATATATATATATATATATATAGAAATATAATATTTCTAAATCTCTCAGAGAGATTTAAGCAGTAGTGGAGCGACAAAGTTGTAGTATATTGTCAACTTAATGTGACAATCCCAATAAGGGAATACACTACTGCTGTTTAGCCCTAGGAAGCTGG
>NC_068983.1:21863584-21866233 GCF_001194135.2 Octopus bimaculoides
ATATATATATATATATATATATATATATATATACACACATATATATATACATATATACGACGGGCTTCTTTTCAGTTTCCGTCTACCAAATCCACTCACAAGACTTTGCTCATATATTTATCTATTTATATAGGTACATTTCATTTTATAAACAGGAGAAAAAATACTCCGTATGTAAAACAGAGCCTGTATAATCAACTAGCAGATATTTGCTAAAGGAGTAACTGAAAATTCTGGAAACTCATATGAAAGATTTATCAAACTGTTTAAGTACCAAAGCATGAAACTCTAATCTTCTCCAACCATTCCTGTAGCAATCTCAACTTACAAAAGATTATACAGGGTGTCCACAAAGTCTGGGTACATGGGATTAACACAAACTTTAAGAAATTTTTATTTCGTATATTTAATTATTTATGTTATGATTTTATTTACCCCAGGTACCCAGACTTTATGGACATCCTATATATTACATTCTCATTTAACAGCCATGTTCCATACTGGGATGGGCTAGATGATTTGATAGGAGCCATTGTGTCCAAGAACTGCATCAAGCTTCAATGTTTGTTTGGTATGGTTTTTAGGGCCAGATGCCCTTCCTAATGTCAACCACTTTACAGTGTGGACCAGGTGCTTTTTTATGTCACCTACATTATTGCATTTTGAAGCACTGTTATTGGAAATGTTACATTCCAAGAATAATGCATATTCTCAGTGAAGATGATCTGGACTGAAAAGAGGAGTTTTGCAAGTGGTACTTAATAAGATGGTTAGAAGATACATACTTTCTAACAAAAATTGTTTGGAATGATGAGGCCACATTTAGATTAAATGGCTCAATTAATGGCCACAAATGCACCTACTGGGGACCTGAGAATTCACATATTACAGAGAAGCATCATGTTAATTTACTGGGAGTTACAGTAAGGACTAATTGGACTTTTTGTGGGGAGATAGTATTGTTTCTGGTTCCATTTATTTGAACTTGCTGTGATGATCTGTCATGTCAAACATTCAAAGGGACTTTGAAGATGTGGAGTCTCTAACAAGATTGGTCAACCCCACACTACCATAATGATATAAGGGTTTACCTTGATGAGATTTTGCCAATGGATGAAAATGTCAACAGAATAACTTTCACATTCACCAGACCACATACACTTACAATCATTTTTATGGGAATAATTAAAAATTAAAGTTTATGGTGCAAAAGCCAATGACAGTTAATGAACAGAAGGCAGGTAAAGAACAAGAATGCACACAAATACCAAATGAAGTGTTTCTTGATGGTTGTGACTCCATTGCTTTGTGTTGTCAGCAGTGTCTCGACCAGAACTGTTATCAGTTTGAAAAGCAGTGTAAAAATGTGATTCTGTCTGTAGATTCTATTAAATTTTGAAAATGTAAGGTATTCTAAGAAGCACTGACTTGATAATCCTTCAATATGTGTGTACATTTTGGGTAGACACCTTGTATTATATATATATATATATATATATATATATGATAGATAGCTCTGGGTGTGTGTGTGTGTGTGCGTGCATGTGCGCATGCACACGCATACACATATGTATATGTATGAATATACTTATGGATACATAAACTTTGATGTGAAAGATAACAAGAAGGCAAGAAAAATGATCACAAAAAAAGCGCATAAAAAATGGGCTAAAAGAACACCAAAAATACCAAACCAAAATCAAGCCAAAACAAAAAAAAGATGATACATAAATAAAAAAAAGAAAGGAACTTCTTCTGAGCTGAGAACATACAGATTGGCAGTTAGATTTATCAGCAGTGAGCTTAGCAAAACATGATTGAGCAACATGAATTCAAGACATGAATGATTTATCAACTGCCTGTACAAGAAGAATGCATTCCTCATAACAGTGTACTGTAGTACAAATGCTAATAATGCATCATCTACACACTAAGATATACAAACACATACATACAAGGGAATATACATACATTAAAAAAAAAGCAAAAAAACTGTATCACACACCACGCTGCACCAAAAAATGCATAAATATGAAAGATTGTGATTTGTAATAATTCTTTATTGTTCATTTTTTTTTTTTAGTTTTACTGTTGATGTGCTGTGTAGATTTTGGGTTGTTTTTTTTATATTCTTTATTCTTTATTATTTCTAGTGTATATGGGGATTGAAGACAAAATAGTTAAAGAAATAAATGAAATATATTTTGTGTGTGTGTGTGTTTTCCATGCTTTTATTTATTTATATTTATTTTTTATTGTTGGTGGGGGTAGAAATAGGAATATTTTGAACAGCATCAACATATGAAATAATAATAAAAAAAAAAGAAAAACCAACTGAAATAAAATAATATGGAAATGGAAGAGATAAATAAATGGCTGTTTCAAGATGTAAATTCATACAAACGTGAATAGAATTGAACAATGGAAGCATGTCTTTTTTGTTGTTATTCTTGTTGTTGTTGGGTTTTTGACAGGGGAGGAGGATTCCTTTGTTTTTGTTTCGTTAAATAAAAATGTGTAAATGTGTGTTCGTATCTTTTTCTCCCTCTCTCTCCCTTCCTGTGGATATATACATATATACACATATATAAAATCACATATACATGTACACACACATACATGCGTTTATATGTACATATGCATATATAT
>NC_068983.1:21866798-21868014 GCF_001194135.2 Octopus bimaculoides
ATTCTATCAGTCGCTTTTGCCGAACCGCTAAGTTATGGGGATGTAAACATAACAACATCAGTTGTCAAGTAATGGTGGGGGGAAAACACATACACACAAATACATACACACACCCACACACACACACACACACACACACACACACACACACACACACACATGTATATATACACAACGGTCTTCTTTCAGTTTCTGTCTACCAAATCCACTCACAAGGCTTTGGTCAGCTGGAGGTCATAGTAGAAGACAATTGCCCAAGGTGCCATGCAGAGGGACTGAACCCAGAACCATGTGGTTGGGAAGCAAGCTTCTTACTACACAGCCACTCCAATACATATATATAGACAGACAGACAGATAGATATTTGTGTATATTTATTCACCCAAGCACATACACAAACACATGTACATATATAATTTACCTCAGCAATCATTCTATTTGTATCCCCAACAAACAGAAAATTCAGTGCCTCTTCCTCATTGGTCGCTTGTTGGAGACTTAAATTCTTCAGGTGTATATTCTGGTCTGGGTCCTCAAGCAATGTCACCTTTCTGAAATCACAAAGAAATAGATACATCAGCACATGTACAAGCTGAATTTAAATATGAGTCTAAGAGAGACATTTCAAAACATTAGTTTCACAAGCACCTACGATGTCATATACTATCATCATCATAAATTTTATATACACTTTTCGACTCCTTCTGATTTGGAGGACACCATTTGTTTTCTTAACGAAACACTTTAAAACTTGGGACACTGGTAGAATGTGTCATATAAAACATCTTTTACTCTTAGTGTTGTTGAGAAAAGTTTATATTTTATAGTTATTTCGTGTTAAAGTTGTCGTATTTCGGAAATTTCAACCAATCACTGACGTCTATTGAGGTGAAAACAATTACTGCTGTGGTTTGTCAACAAAACGTTGTATCGGTGTAATGGGATCTTTTCCCTTGAATAAAATTACTGCCGTTCTTTGTCAACAACAACTATCGGCAGCACTGTTATTTATGACATCATTCGTGCGTTTGTACTGGTTTTAACTTTAAGGTTTTAGGGTTAGGGTTATGAGAATTTTTGCCAAATTTGGTGAAAAATTTGTGGCGGTGTATTGAACAGATTTTCACCAAATTTGGCAAAAATACTCATAACCCTAAAACTAAAACCAGTACAAACGCATGAACGATATATATATATATATATATATATATATATA